>NC_042303.1:18608783-18613783 GCF_901000725.2 Takifugu rubripes | reverse complement strand
CAGAGGAACGACAGAAAAGAGAAAAACTTAAGTACAAGAACGTAAAACTGTAATTAAGTACACATTCATTCATGTTAATGAGATCTCGCTGATTAATCACTGTAAGAGCACAGAGGGAGAAGGAAGAAGGGAATGTGTTCTGCTGGAGGATGGAGAGAGAGAAGATGACAGATGATGTCACTGAAAGGACGGAGAGAAAAGCATCAAACATTAACCAGCTTCATATTGGATGGAGAGAACGAGGGATGGAAGAAGGCAGAGAAATGAAAGAGAGAAGAGTGATGTGAAAGATCGGAGGGAGGGAGGGAGGGAGGGAGGGAGGGATGGATGGAGGGATGGATGGAGGGAGGGAGGGATGGATGGAGGGATGGATGGAGGGAGGGATGGATGGATGGAGGGATGGATGGATGGATGATGGATGGATGGATGGATGGATGATGGATGGAGGAGGGATGGAGGGATGATGGATGGATGATGGATGGATGGATGGATGGATGGACGACCAGATGGATGGTGAGAGAAATGGAAGCTGTCCTCTCCTTCCCCTCCTCCGCCCTGAACCTCCTCCTGACCCTCCTCATCCTTCTGGGGGTAGAATGAAAGTCATTTATAAGCCTAAAATAGCCTTTGGAATTCTTGTCGTCCATCCATTATCATCCCTCCATCCATCGTCCCAGTGACATCATGGCTCCCTGTTTTATGACCCTACTCTGACACGCGGTTCCCGCCTCCTCCACCAGGGGGCAGATGTTCCCCTTCAGCTCCTGATAGTTTTCACCACCGAGGAAAAAAGACAAACGCAGTTTCCTCATTGGCTCCTTCTTCTGTACACATGGATGCTGGTGCTGGTCACATCGTCATGACGACGAGCCGTGAACGTCTGCACCAGTGTCGTGCACCAGTGCTGGTCACCAGTGCTGGTCACCAGTGTCGTGCACCAGAGCTGGCCACCAGTGCTGGTCACCA
Organism: Takifugu rubripes; assembly: GCF_901000725.2. NCBI lineage: Eukaryota > Metazoa > Chordata > Actinopteri > Tetraodontiformes > Tetraodontidae > Takifugu > Takifugu rubripes. The sequence goes on along the minus strand of NC_042303.1, from coordinate 18,612,817 downwards.
GCACTGGTGACCAGCACTGGTGACCAGTGCTGGTCACCAGTGCTGGTCACCAGTGTCGTGCACCAGAGCTGGCCACCAGTGCTGGTCACCAGCGCTGGTCACCAGTGTCGTGCACCAGTGCTGGTCACCAGTGTCGTGCACCAGTGCTGGCCACCAGTGTCGTGCACCAGTGCTGGCCACCAGTGTCGTGCACCAGTGCTGGCCACCAGTGTCGTGCACCAGTGCTGGCCACCAGTGTCGTGCACCAGAGCTGGCCACCAGTGTCGTGCACCAGTGCTGGTCACCAGTGTCGTGCACCAGTGCTGGCCACCAGTGCTGGTCACCAGTGCTGGTCACCAGTGTTGTGCACCAGTGCTGGCCACCAATGTCGTGCACCAGTGATGGTCACCAGAGCTGGTCACCAGTGCTGGTCACCAGTGCTGGTCACCAGTGCTGGTCACCAGTGTCGTGCACCAGTGCTGGTCACCAGTGTCGTGCACCAGTGCTGGCCACCAGAGCTGGCCACCAATGTCGTGCACCAGTGATGGTCACCAGAGCTGGTCACCAGTGCTGGTCACCAGAGCTGGTCACCAGAGCTGGTCACCAGTGCTGGTCACCAGAGCTGGTCACCAGTGATGGTCACCAGGCTCATCACAGCTGGACCAGCTCTGGAGCTGTGATCCAGTTGTGGTGCAGATCTGGATGATCAGGGTCTGTTTGTTGCTGATGTCTACTGAACCACACGTGCAGTCTGGGAATCTAAAACGATCTCCAGGTAGAGGAGATGAAGGAAGGCTTCCTCCCACCAGCTCCGCTGAGGTCGGTCGTCCGAGTCCTCCTGCCGCAGCGCCGTTCCCGCTCTTGTGAAAATAATGAGCAGAAGGAGTCAGGATGATGAATGAGTGCGACACCGAAGTCACAAGCTCCAGAGGAGAAACAGGGGAGGTGGAGAACAGGAGGCCTCTGGTGAGCTCCTGAGCTGCAGAGATGACCCAGAAAAGTCAGGAGTGTGAAATGGACCGAAGGAAAGGAGGTCTGTTCTGCAGGGAGGAGCGGGCGGAGGAGCGGAGGTGAATCCAGCAGCTGTTCATTTGTTCCAGGCGGTGGAGACGAGGAGCTGCTGGGAGAGCAGAATAATGGCTGTTTGATGAGAGGAGGAGGGCGTGAATGAGATGATGGGGGGGGGCGACCACGGCGCGGAACCATCCCGACTAACGTGCTGCTGCACCGGATTCGTGCTGCAAACACCTCAGTTAAAATGGGAAAGTCGTTCACCTGATCCGTCCACGTTCGTGGTTGGTTCATCTGATTGAAGGATGGATCATAAAGTGACGGATTTATCTTCAGATTTGAAGCTCCTGTAAAGCCTCACACCTCCTCTGGCCGGGCAGGCACCCAGATCCTGCAGCAGGGGTGGATTCTTCAGCTGATCCCACCTGATCTCCTCACCAGTAAGAACGTGAACTGATCAGTGAAGAACTCCTGAGTTCAGTGTCATAATCCCTTAAATATATAGATGCATGAAGAGTTACAGCCCCGAGGACATGAGCTCATTAGTGTCAGCGTTGATGATTAGCATTATTATTGTTGGGGGTCAGGGTCAGGGTCAGGGTCAGGGTCTGTAAAGCCCCTAGAAACGGTTTTGATTGTAACAGCTGCTGTATAAATGAAGATTGATTGATTGATTAGTCAGTGTTACAAGTGCTGTTTGGGGCGCTCTGTCGCCACCTACAGGCCGGGAGGTTTAACTAACTGCTGCTGAGAGACCCAACAAGAGGACGGTTCTGGAGTCAGTCTTAGCTTTACTTCTTCTCAAACTGGGAGTTTTTGAAAGAAAAGGAAGGAAGCAGTTCCAGGAACCGTGTCTCGGGCCTCAGTGGCAGAAGGCCAAACGCTACGTCTGCTAGCAGAGGTTGGCGTCATGTTTTTGTCCACTGTTATGACAGTTGAAGCTGAGGCTGAAATTAATTATACTGCACTTGCTCATTTGGGGCGTATACAGTTATATTTATATTTGAGCCGAACCTGAAAAGGTTCCTCTCTTCATCCTCACTGCAGACTGAACGTTAGCTCCAATTAAACTCCGTAATGGAATTATTGGGTATAAAACTGCATTAGCTCGTGATAAACTTCCAAATTTTCTGCCAAACAGGATTTGCAGTATCGGTTCATTTTGTTAATTAAATGAAAGCGAAGCCATCCAAACAGTCTGTGGAGGCACCTTCATAGTTAGTCATAAAGCGGCGCCGGCTGAGCCAAGGGAACGAGCGCTAAAAGTGGCGCTTCTCTCCGCAGGCGGGACTTTGTAGTTACTGCCGCCTCCTCCAGCCAAGACGCCGTTTGTTGATGAGTGTTCGGGACATTTGGGGCTCTTTTTTTGGATCCTCACAGTGTTGTGACCATATGTTGTTTGAGCTCAGAGAGACACGTTCAGGCATCGAGAGGCTCTGTTAACGCCGTTAAACTGATCATTTCAGCTCAGTTTCCACTTTTCTTATGGAGCAAATAGAGAGAAAACAAAGGAACCGCAGAGAAACCAGGAGAACATGTTCTCATCTGGAACCATGAAACATTTACAGCAGCTGTTTCAGCTCAGAGGCAGAAAACTGCAAGTCAGTGATAGAAACAGCTGGAGTTCTGCGATTTAGTGGTTTTCTATGCTTCTGGGGACAATGTCAAGCACATGCTACCACATTTAGTCTTTTAAATGTGATATCTCCTGAAGGCTTTCTTAGATTTGGGCCGCTTATCTCTCCTGGCTTCCTTGTCATCTCTTGATGACATCTTCCAGCTGAACTACATGAAGTGGTGCTGAAGTGTGGTGCTGAAGGGTTCTGGCTGGTTCTCTCCAGCCAGAACCCTCCTAAATCTGATTTACCAACGGTGCCCGGAGCAGAGCTCCACTTACCGTGATTTACTTTCTCTGCAGCAGCGCGAGAAAACTGACTCTTGACGGAGGAACCAGGACACAGGTGAAGCAGTGGCTCACCTGAACCCTAACCTAAAGAGAACACATTTACAAAAATACATCTGTAAAAAGTTCCCTCTCGGTTCCCCAACCTCAGGTTTATTCGCAGCTCTCATCGACCCAACGTGTGTTTTGCAGAGCTGAACATCAGTGTTGAGCTCTGAGAATCACCTGATCTGTCTCTTCAGGTGGTCACGACCAACGTGGCAGCACCACGTTTATTCAGCAGCATCACGTCATGTGACCGGTCCTTCACTGTCATGTGATCTGGGAGCTAAAGCTTGTCCAGTCATGTGACCGGTCCTTCACTGTCACGTGATCTGGGAGCTAAAGCTTGTCCAGTCATGTGACCGGTCCTTCACTGTCATGTGATCTGGGAGCTAAAGCTTGTCCAGTCATGTGACCGGTCCTTCACTGTCACGTGATCTGGGAGCTAAAGCTTGTCCAGTCATGTGATCCACCTCTGCATCCTCCTGAACAGTGCAGAGGTGAAGGTAGAGGTGAAGAGGTCAGGAAGGCGACATTGATGACTCCGAGTGTGATTGATCCAAAGGTTTCGCCGGAGTATTGGCAGCTCCAGGCCTGATCAATAAATTCTCCCACAGATCACCGTGAAAATCTGATTAAGTCGTTTGAGACGATGGAAGAAATCCACTTTAATTTGCTGCTAATTTTCAGTGGCCAGCAGGAGGAGAAGGTCGTCAAGATGGACACACACACACACACACACACACACACACACACACACACACACCCCCCCCCCCCCCCCCCCCCCACACACACACACCACACACACACACCCCCCCCCCCCCCCACACACACACCCCCCCCCCCCCACACACACACACACACACCCCCCCCCCCACACACACACCCCCCCCCCCCCCACACACACACACACACACCCCCCCCCACACACACACACACACACACCCCCCCCCCCCACACACACACACACACGCACACCCCCCCCCCCCCCACGCACACACACACACACACACACACACACACACACACACAGAGGGAGTTTACCCTTTTGTTTGATCTCCTTGTTGAGCTGTGCACCTTCAGCATGTTTACTCTTCTA
>NC_042303.1:18526283-18603783 GCF_901000725.2 Takifugu rubripes | reverse complement strand
CTAGCTCCCTCTGTCCTCACCTTGTTCCCTCTGTCCTCACCTAGTTCCCTGTCTTGCCACCCTTCAGACGCTCAGAAAAGAGGAAACCGTTTCACTGCCGTTCATGTGTTCATGAGCCTCATCAGTTTCCTACGATGCTGCTGAGAAACGTCTCTGTCACCCCAAAGCGTCGACTGTATCGACACGCAGGGCGAGAACCGCACACACACACACACACACACACACGTGGACCCGTTAACGGAGGTAAAAACAGCTGCAACACTCAGACGATCACGGTGCAGCAGCGCTCTGAGCTGATTCACACACGGGAAATAAGGACACAGGCAGTCGGAATCTCACACAACAGTTGTGTTCAGCTTCCCAGATCTATTTAGAACCGGCAGAGTTCTGCCAAGTGGGAACGGGAGGGAGGAGTGTTTCATCTGTGCTCGCCTGAAGTTCTGTCTTTGTTTTCCACGATGCGTTCAGGGTACATTAACTCTCCCGTCTGTCTCTCGCTGCAGTCTCACCTACAGCGGCATGTGTCTGGCATCAGACGCACAATTCAGCGACTTCCTGGATGGGATGGGACCAGCTCAGTTTGTCGGGCGACAGACGCTGGCAACCACGTCCATGGGTGAGGAAGAAGCAACCATTGTGAAAAGTGACAAGATCAGGCTGTTTCCAAGGGCAACAGTGACCTCGTTTGACTTTATTACCTTTAAAACCAACGCATCGTCAGGACCGAGCGTCTGTCCGCCGCTGGTCAGCTCTAACTGGGTCAGTTTCCACGCTGGCAGCCAGACGGCATCCTTGGCCCAACAACAGTCACAAACCCACTTCCAACCTGCTGCCCAGTCACAGACAGGGAATAGGGGCAGCACAGACGACAGCAGCATTTCCAGGGAGTTGATGGAAGCTTTAGGTTCTTCTTCCACGTGAAACACCTTCAACGTGTCCTTCTACGACAGCCTGCTCTTGTGATGGAACTGCCGGAGGTCACAACCACAACCTGGTAAAGGATGTGCCTGTTTTCACAGGGGACGTGGAGATCGGGTTGCTGGAGAGGAACGGTGGTCTGGAGGTGGAGGTCGTCCAAGCCAGAGGACTCACCATGAAATCAGGATCCAAAACACCTCCAGGTCTGTCTCATCATAACCATGAGTACAGTTACAGTACAGCAGAGGCTTTATGCACCGAGAATGTAGCCTGCCTTCCTTCCTTCCTTCCTTCCTTCCTTCCTTCCTTCCTTCCTTCCTTCCTCAGTCAGCATCAGTTCATCAAATTACTTTGATGATTGATCCACAACCATCCAAAATGCAATGGTGCAGTTCTTTGACAGCTATGTAATAATATTCCAGATACAGTGGGACCTCTACCTAAGAAATTAATTGGTTCCGGAAGTTGTTTCCTAACCTGAAAATTTCGTAAGTAGAGACACGTTTTCCATGTAAATCCCCTAATCCGTTCCAAGCCCCCAAAAATTCGGACATAATTTTTTTTAATAAAATGATTATATTATGATTATAAAAATGCATCACAACATGTAACAAATACATGTTACAATTAGATTACCGCACAACAAATGTAGGAATTCAGTGCAAGGCTTCTCCAGGAACAAAATGAACTTTATTACAGGCTAATCTTACATTAGCCGTCATTACTAGCAACGAACGTTAACACTTGTGGTAACACCGCCATCTAATGGACAAACATACGAACACCCACAATAAATAAAAGTTAAACAAAGGCGATGCTGGGATATACACAAACTTGTACATATTGACGTCCCTCCTAGCCAATGGGAACAGGAAGATGCTAGGCGATAGCCAATGGCAGAGCAGCTACAAGCATGTTTGTGTTCGCTAAACTCTGCGAGCTGCGAGTAGCAGCGGTAGCGTATTTTTGCCTTTTGTATCCTAAAATTTCTTTCGTAGCAAGAGGAAATATTTTCCTGTCGAGACATTTCGTAACCTGAAAATTTCGCATGTAGAGACGTTTGTAAGTAGAGGTCCCACTGTAATAATATTCCAGATAACAATATTCCAGATAACAATATTCCAGATAACAATATTCCAGACAATAATATTCCAGACAATAATATTCCAGATAACAATATTCCAGATAACAATATTCCAGATAACAATATTCCAGATAACATTATTCCAGACAATAATATTCCAGATAATGATCTCCTTGGACAGAGAACACATGAGAAACACACAATTGTGAGGAGGAGACCAGGATGAGCATAGATCAAAGCCATGAGGTTGAGAGCAAAGCGAGTAAAGAAATAATAGTCACAAGTCTCTTTTATTAGTAGAGGCGGTGTTGCCTAGCAACAAAGTTTTATTCCAAGGAATCAGGCCACCCCTCTGATGTCTGCGCTGCTCACAATCAGCCTGACACTGACCACATCTTCTGAACCCTGATGTCTCAGATGATAAATGTGGTTGGAACCTCTGTTGCACTAAAGGCTCTGAGGCATGTGAGCAAATCTGACTCCCTCTGAAAGAAATGTAAATTTTTAATGTGCTGGGGGAGCGCACGGCGTGTTGAGTGTGAGGAACGTCTGGCCAGGAGAGCCAATATCTGCGTCTAATCCATCTTCCCACTCTAACTCTCTCACAGACTTTAAGGTGCCACAAACGCTGAAGGGGAACCAAAGTTCTGCTTTAACCTTTCTTCCGCTGTCGTTTCAGCGGCCTACATCAAAGTTTACCTCCTGGAAAACGGCGTCTGTGTGGCCAAGAAGAAGACCAAGTCGGTCCGGAAGTCTCTGGACCCTCTTTACAACCAGGTCTTGGTCTTTCCTGAAAGTCCACAGGGGAAAGTGGTGCAGGTAGGATATAAAAGAGCTCTCAAATCTCATAGTGCTGTTGATGCTGCTCACACAATGATCCGACAACTCCAGAAATGAGATGATGCTAATGATCATCGAAGCCTTTTATCTATAAACTATCAGGAGTAAACTGAAACCCTCAAGCACGAACCTGTGGAATCTGTTATCAGGTCAGATCTACCAGAGCAGAAATATTACAGCCCATTCATGTTTTAGCTGTCAGCCCTGTCAGCCTCATCACTGTCTGGTTCTGGTTCTCCACCACAGCCTGGGGCCACGTGCGCTGTCACTGGGAAATATCAACACTTCCTGGGAAACATATGTGTGTATCTTCAGCTCTCACACGGCTCTAAATAAAGCAGCCGCTATCAGCACATCACTAAAACATAAACCCTAAAACTGGCTCCTACCAGCAGTGACGGCCGTGCCACCAGGGGGCAGTAAAGCAGCCTCCTTTATTCTCTGAGGTGCATACACAGGCTGACCTTTGACCTTCCTGCACAGACAGCAAGAGTGATCAAAAATCCACCGACTTTGGCATCACTGGAGCCTGAAACATTCACTCATCTTCGGATTTGTGGGGGAATTTCAGAGTAAACGGCGTTTGGAGGCGGAGGCTAGCGGCTGTGCTCCAACTGCTGTCTGCCATGTAATTAGGCACCAGCCGCCTCCCTCTTAATTATCTGCTGTCGGCGACGCCGTCCTCAAACCTCCAGCACACTCATTCATGCTGGATAATGAAACGCTGAAATAAGCTGTGTGTTGTTGTGGCTTCCTGATGGAGAGAAGAGGCTCAATTATGATGTCAGGGAATTCTTTTAAAACCTCTGAGTTTCAAAAGAGTTGCACAGCATTATGATGCTCATCACACGCTCATTTCCAAAGGTCATGGGGTCTGAGCCCGGCGCCCCCACAGGTGAACTGTCAGGATGCCGCGTTCCTCCAGGACTGGTTCCCAGGAACGCCGTCTGGATTGCTGCTAACTCTCCTCCCGCCCAGCCAGTTTGCCCATGACTCTGCAGGCTAATCCTCATTATCACAATCTTTCATCTCTGCCGTTCAAGCACGTCTCAAGCTGTATTTCAGGCACTAAATCCTTCCACTAAATTGAATTTGCTTTAATGGGCTGGAAACAATGAAGGGAACGTCGAGCAGGTTCTGATTTTCCTGACACGTTCAGTTCAGGCGTATCGAGAATTCGGTGGAACAGAGTTATCGATGTCCTGACCCAGTCACAGCGGTGACTCGACCCCCAGCTGAACACAGCAGACCAGACATTGTATCTATCAGAGGAAGGAACAGGTTGGCAGGATTTTCTGCACCTTCTAAATGTAGAACCTTCTACCTCGACAAGACATCCATCAGTAAAACAGAGCTGTTGTGACTCTGGAGGAAACACATTAATCCTGCATCACTCGCCCCGGCTGTGGCTTTCAATCAGGTGACTCTAATGAGTTTCTCACAAGAGGCTTTGGTGTCCACCTGCACCACGACTGAGAGGCTGGACGCTGCGTTTCTGATCCCAAATCCCCATTTTTAATGACGTCCCCAGAGCTCCTGTTCCTGGCCCACAGGCAGCGGCACGCAGTGGATGGACATTTGTGGTTTTCACTATTGTTAGTTTGAGGGATGAAAAACACGTGAAACCCCTGATTAAAGGCCTGATGAAAGGGCTGATCAAAGGCCTGATGAAAGGCCTGATCAAAGGGCTGATGAAAGGCCTGATCAAAGGCCTCGATGCCACTGAAACATCAACATTAATCTGATTGTGTCTAATATCTCCGATGTCCTCCTGCAGCTGATCGTCTGGGGCAACTATGGACGAATGGACCGCAAATGCTTCATGGGTGTAGCGCGGATCTTGCTGGAGGAGCTGGACCTCAGTACGATGGTGATTGGCTGGTACAAGCTCTTCCCTACCTCCTCAATGGTGGACCCAAAAATGGCGCCGCTCATCCGCCATTCCTCCCAGATGTCCTTGGAAAGTACCCTTGGGCCGTGTTGTGAGCGATCCTAAGACTCATGCACACATCAAATGTTGTTTTGCTATTTCAACCAAATATTGAGACCCATTTTTATATACTCTGTAGCCCCCGCACCCAGGGAACACCTGATGGTAACGCCCCCGGCACCAGCGGGCGCACGTCCACCCACACTTCAAGCTCAACCTCTGACTGTAAAATCACTCGAATGTCACTTTGACACCTAATGTATTCTTTTTAAATTTGTTCCCGCGGGATGGACGTTGTTCTGCTGCTTCAACAAAGCACCTTCGGAAGAAACAGGACGCTTCTTCACAAAGAAGAGAAGGGTTTAACGAGGACACTCCAGAGCAGGGCTTGGTTTCCAACATCGATCAGGACCTACTGGGAACACAATGCACCTTCCCAGCCTACATCACACCCCCGTTCCCAGGACTCCTCCTGGTCTTGCTTCTTCTCTTTGGAGGCTTCAAAGTTCTGGACTATCAGCAAACTAGACTCAAGCGGCACTTTTGAAGATTTTACAGCTGCATGAAAAGCAGCAGCGAACGTCTTCGGAACATTTCAGCTGCTTCGGTTCTGTCTCACTCATTTAGCACATTGACGTTAGGTTGAAGAATGAAAGCTCTGCTGTATTTTATAGGACTTGGTCTTAAATATGAAAAGAACTTTTATCTTTTAAGTGAAATTAGACAGAATAACCCTGCTGCGTTTGGATGGAGCCAGTTCGGAGTTCCTGAGACCAGAAGCTAATTTCACTCGTTTACGTTTAATTTATTAGGAAAATATCAGATAAGTTCAGTGAGTGCTGCGTCGGCAGGGAGGAGCCCATGTTGCCGCTTCATTTTGGAATCGTGTCAGTGTTCCGCATTATTATGGGTATTCCAGGCTCACCAGGACAGAGTTAAACATGTTTCCCAGTGTAGCAGATGAAGGGCCAGTAAACACTGCAGCTCCTCAGCCTGTGCTGGTCCAAATGTCTTCAGCTACTGTAGCTATTTTGTTCCCTTCAGCATTCAGTGAGCAATGTTTCTAATCAAATTCATTTATGCTAAAGGTGAGTGAGGGTGTGAGGAAGACAACGGCCCCCTGCTGACACTGAAGCGCTCGCTGTTACTTCAGCTACACCAGCTACACACACTCGTTAGCTCCTAATCCGGAACTCCAGTTTTACCATTCCAACTCTTTTTTAAAGCGATGCTAACATTTGTCGAACAATAATCTCTACTGTGCCATTTCCCACCAGCAAGTGTCTTCTTCTTCTTCCTTTTCTTCAGTTATACTGCTCGCTGCTATTGTCAGCAGAAGCAACAGCCCACAACATCTGACAGCAGCTTTCAGGCTGTGCAGAGAAGCATCTCTTATTCCAAATTACAGCCCTAATCCAAGAACACCAGAGGCACCTGGTGATTAGCTGCAAAAGTCAGCATGGAGACAGGAAAAGAGGCAGGGAGAGACCTTGGAATCATCTCAACGCGGCTGGATGACACAAATAGGGAAAAGGGAACACATCATGCACTGCAGAGAATTTAGGGGTTCAGTAAGGAAGAGAAGTGTGTGTTTATTTGGGCACTTTACCAATCTGACTGTCTTTTTATGTATATAGAGTTTTGTGGTTGTTTGTATCTCTGGATTGAGCCAAAGGTGACGACTGTAACAAAGTAGTTGACGTTAAAAGGAAGAGATTATCCTTGCTAGTTACTTTAAGACTGTAGCATTAGCATCTGATAGCATCTGCATGACAGCATAAAGTTGAATTAATTTAGATAAAGAAGAGACTGATTCAATAAGCATGAGTTCAACGCTACAGAGCAGCAGCGACCTCCTGTCTGTCAGGCTGAGACCCAGATTATCCTGAGAAAGACTTTAAAATGTAGCAATTTAAGAGTCACACTTACTTCACACCACTAAATCTCACCTCATTCACCCATTTAACTGAAACTATTAATAACCATAGACATAGTTTGGACTAATTTAAAACACAAACATGGAGATCTGTTTGCCGGTGGCCTTGTCACAGGGATAATTATAGTAATGTATTTATTGAGGTAAAGAAAGAACTGTTCTGTAAAGCAATAATCACGAAGCAGCGGCCGTCGTTCTGGTCGTCATGAACACCAACACACATTTATTCCGTGTGAGTCAACAGAACCAGTCCGGTGGACGTCCCCCCTGTTTCCACAGAAGCTTTATAATAATCATCATATAAAAAAGGATTATTATTTCAAGCAAGTTGGAAAGGATTTGATCCATTTTCAGTCCTGAGCTCATGAAGCTGAACTCCTGGGGGGGGGGGGGACGGGGGGGGGGAGGGGTTTGCTCCTATATGTTGTGATTCTGCTCAACATGAGGATTAGATGTTTGCCTTAAAAACAGATTAAAATATTAAATCTGGTGCTGAAGCGCTTCATGGAAAAACCCTTTTAATTTGATTTGAATTTTCCTCCTCCCCCAAAAGAGCTGCAGAGTTAAACAGCAAATACACATGAAGTCTGACGTTACCTGAAAAAATGCATCAAAGTGTTTATCAGGCTGAGCAAACGGCGGCTAAACGGGCATTTATGGATGCGATCCCAACACTTTAGTGGAAACGATCACTTTGATAGATAGACGTTAATGAATTCACTCCGCTAAATGTGGCTCCTAGAATGTGGTTTGTCTGTGTCCTTTGTGCCAAAAACACCTATTTTGAGGGCTTTTCTCCCACACAAGAACATTTAAGTGTTTACACACGTTGCATTTAAGCTTCTGTAGGAAGGATGAGAACTAACGATGGCATGAAAAGGCTCCTCGTCCATCCCCATCATGTATGAGCTGCTGTGGAAATGTGGTTTATTGTGGCGTTTAATGTTGATTCTAATGAGGAATATCGATCCTGTCACCAAATGTTCACACTTCAGGTGTCGGCACCGGACTTTGAATCAGTTCAAGGTTCACAGCAACACTTTGGCCTGGCCTGAGATCAAAGATTAATCTAGACATTAAATGGAAGGTTTTCGTCTTTGGTTTTGTGTTCGACCCCGTCGGGTCCTGTTGATGTCGGTGTTTTACCTGCCGAGCGGCGGATGAGGCGGCGCCGGTGCGTTCGTGCTCCATTCAGGAGCTCCAGACGTGGGCGAGCCTGTCGTGATCGTGCTCTCACCTCCATCACGAAGAATAACTGCTTAAGATTGTGTAGTTTGAACCCTGTAGTTTGAACCCCTGTAGTTTGAACCCTGTAGTTTGAACTAGATGTTAGAGAGTTGCCATGGTTGCATCCTCTGGTTCTGATTGTGTCCAGCACATGGATGTCGATTACTACGAATTGTAACGTGAGTAGAGGCCTTAAACACATGAACAATATTCTGTCAGGGCAAAGGAATAAGAATTTTTAATGAAAATGACGCAAAAAAGTCTCACCGTGTCACCATTTTAGCCCATTGCTTCAAGTAATTTAAGTGTCATTTAAGGAAATGATTATATTTGTGTATGTTCTTTATGAATTTCTGATATTTGAACTGGTAATTTGTGAATCTTAACCCACCTCTTGCTGTGGGCTTAACTGGACAAAATAATAATAATAAAAAAAGAAAAAGAAATCTGTCTGATGCTGCTGTTCCTCTTTCTATTTATGCCTGAATGAGGAAAAATCTATCCCAAAACAGGGATTTGGTCCTTTAAACAGCCAGACGCTCAAGAGCACGAAGAAAATCAGGTCATGGAGTCGTGGAGGGCGGTGGGAACTGGGAGAGGCTTCAGGTGCTCTTCTGAAGGACAGATCAAGGGATCAAAGGAAAACCCCAAACCAGCCTGATGGAAGCAGACGAGGCGCTGAAGGACAAACATCCTTCCACTAACTGGGATCACTGACGCGATTCCACTCGCATGGTCGTCTTCAGGGTCGGTCATCACAGAACCGGAGCGTTCCAGCAGTCATGTGACCAGGCAAGCAGAGGATCACATGGTGGCAAAGCTCCGCCCACTGGATTTAAAGGAATCCCAGGACGCTGGTTCCTGTTGGTTAAAGGCTCCTCACACCTTCAGAGAGGCTCCGTCTGCCTCCATTAGGCTGGTCTGGATCACTTCCAGCCACTTCCTTCCTGTGTACGTTCTCCTCCGGGGGCCCGTAGCTCCGGAGGGGACATGAACGCTGGTTCAGGTCCCACCAGCAGCGGCTCCCATCCCAGGGGGAGGAACCTTTTTGAGACAATCCTGCAACATCGCAGCTTTCATGCACCCAGAGGCTCAGAGATGCAGAAGTCACATGACGTGTTGTAAATACACTCGTTTTATCCTATTAGAGGCGTCCGCCTCTGTCCTTTACACTGTGAATATGACCACAGTGTGGTTCCATCACCCTTTTCTTTGGACCTTTCACTCCTCAACTCCGCCATCTTCATCTGGAGCATCCCTCCTTTTCCCAATCCCTCCTTTTCCCAATCCCTCCTGTCACTCAGGAATTTTGCTCACACTGTCTCTTTATGGCAGACGGCCAGACTCCCTGGCGACCAAACTGATCGGCTTGTATTAAGCTCTCTCGCTCTCTCTCACTCGCTTTCTCACACACACACACAGACACCCCCCCACACACACACACAGACACACACACACAGACAGACACACACACACACACACCAATTGCGTGACAGCGAGACAGGTCACACTGGGCAGACTCACAGTAAAAGCATGACTTGCATGCACATGCGCAGATTGGCAGGCAGAGATCTCACACACACACACACACGCACACACACACACACACACACTTGAGCATGACTTGCATAGACAAACAGAAAAGCCAGATTCACACAGTAAATCTGGATGAACCTCCAGTCGGTCTTGATGATCAAAAATAAAAGACAATTCTAACGTGGACACAATACAGATGTCTCTCTTTCCCTCTAACACACTCACACAAACACACACTGACACGAACGACAGCCAACACAAACACACACCCCTCGTTTCGCCCCCACTGTAGCGCCCTCTGCTGAATGATACTGAATGAAATCATTTGTTTTAGATTAATCACAGGATAAAAAAATCCTACAAACCACACGAACAAACAACAATAAACTCAAATCCAAATGTGATTTGCTGAAATGCCACTGATCCATGTTCAGAAATCAAATATGAAGCTTTTAAATCCACCTGATAAACATAATTTAAGTACAGATAACTGAAATATTCCAGGATTTAGGCGTCAGTGAACCATTTCCAAGTTGAATCAAATGTAGGTTCTGAATTGGCAACAACTTCAAACAACGACCGAACATTTTTACTGAATCTCTATAAACGTGTGTTTCCGGTTCCACCGGAAGTGCGAAAGTGGGCTCATTTTTAGCTCCTACGCTAACAGAGCTAACGTCACCCAACATTGAGAACCAACGACAATATTCAGTGGGAGATATTTTGACCTTCACCTGTATTTAAATAGGAGTACATATGATGATAATAATTCACAAAAATAAATAGCCAAGTGACAAAAAAACCTACCTGTTTCTGACTGTCTGAGAGACGGAAGTGTCGATACGTTAGATGAAACCTTTGTCTCCCCCTGGTGGTCCGAATATATCAAATGGATCGTTCTCAAATTAAATTAATAAAGTATGATTAGATTTGATTTTTGGTGAAATTTTTAATTTATTTGCTTTAAGTGAACAAAACTTTTCTATACATCCTCATAAAGTTCATCACCAATTCTTTCTAGGACTCAAGTTCTTGAGTACGTTTGTGTGTGTGTGTGTGTGTGTGTGTATGTGTGTATGTGTGATATTTTCTACATTTTAGGAATTAAAATATTTAAATCAAACCTACTAACTTTTACTGAGTACTCAAAACATTTTCAGGTTTTGTTGAACATCCTTCAACAATATAATCAGAAATGCAAAATTGGAGCATTAAGATACATAAACTGGCAGAACACAAACAGGTAAGACTTTTAGTTTTTGTTTGGCTGTGCAATAAGAGCCTTCACGTGTGTGTCCATGGTGGTTTGGCCTCCCCAAGTTCAGGACCAACAGACTGGGGAACTCATTCATCCCCCGAGCCATCAGGCTGTTCAACTCCTCACAGGGGGGGAGGAGGGCCAACCGGAGAACTGGAACATTTTTATAGTTTTATATTTATATTCATATTCTATTTTTAATTTATTCTATTTTATTTCTTATTTTATTATATTTTTATTATCTTTAATAGGTTTAATGGGGTGTAATGGTGGTGGGAAATCTTGTACAGTGCTGTACGTTTCTTTGGAGATGCTAATTTCCCTGATGGACCCCCCTAAAGGGATCAATAAAGTACTCTTGAATCTTGAATCTTGAATCTACAGCACAGGTCAGGCATGGTTAGCATGCTAAAGATATTTTCCCTTCACCGTCTGACGTGTCAACTTACGTGTGAAAAATAGACACGTTTGTTGCAGGGCTCTGTTGCCTGCATGTCCATGACCGTGGACTTCTGAACACAGTGATATGTTTTAGCGAGAGTGCGGCGTTTTCGCACGTGTCTCGTGTCTGCTCTCAGTCTCTCAAAGTGATGACGATGTGATCGTCGCGTCCCTGCCACAACATCTCCCCCTCGAAGTCCAGCATCTTGTGTTTGCGGCAGCGCAGCAGGATGCCCACCACTTTGTCTGAGATCTTCACGTAGCGCTCAAAGAGTCGCCCGAACGTCACACAGGCCCTGCCCTGCCTGTCCTGGTAGCCCATGTCTCTGATGATCCACACCATCTCCTCCATCTCCCTGTGGATGTGTTTGTGGGCTCTGTCGCCCCTCTGTGCCGTCTTGGAGCCCTCTTTGGGTTGACCGTAGCCGGAGTCGCCTTTGCGCAGGCGCTGGGCCATGGCGTACTCATGATCAAACTCTTCGCTGAAAGGGTTGAGCTTCTGGTTCTCGATGTGCTGCTTCGACCATTGCTGCCAGCGGCTCTTGATGTCGTTGGAATTGGCAACCTTGACCTGCAGACAGGTGAGAGGGGGCAGGGTAGCATTAGAGAGCTCTGGATGGCTCCACATGTGTTCCTGTCACGTTAGCAACACATCTGGTATCTTTAAGTTCCCCTCTTGTTTATCCCCATAGGAAGTCAGATGCCCAAACCAGCCTGCAGCTCCTTTCCCAGGCTGAAAGGCCTATTTTCAGGCCACGGATGGTGTTTAATGGTCGTCAATCTTTAAATAATCTCTCCTCCAGCTGCTGTAATCAATCCTGATTTTGGCATCACCAATGGAAACACGGCATCTGCTTCTGCTCTGAGATACTTTACAGCCTTAAAGATCCAGTAACAGCCCAGCAGAAGTCGCGTCTCCTGGTTTTAATGGTCTGAGCTCTGGAGAGCTTCGTTCCCGTCTCCTCCTCGGCCTCTACGACATCATTAATCAAACTTTCCCGGCTTTTTAATATATTCCTCAGCCTGCAGGACCCTCGGCTCAGTGGCACCACATCTCTGGGATTTCCTTGAGGAAATAAATCCTCAATCCTTCCATAAATTTCTGAGCCACAAAACATTGATTGTGGTGGTGAAACTTTATTCTAGATTTCGCCTCGGCTTGTTTACAGCAGCGTGATTAAAACGTCTCCTCCTGGAGGTCGCGTTGAAGAACCTGCTGAAAACATGCAGCTTTTTTTTTGTTTCCATATGTTTTTATCCGTCCACTCTGATGACCCCCCCCCCCCCCCCCCCCCCACCTTTTCCTGGGATATATTTTGCTGTCAGCGTTCTGTAACTGAGGAGCACTTTGGTTTTACATGTCTGCAGGTGGGGGCATCAAAGGAACCGTTTAATGTGTTTATTCACGCCGAGGGTGAACATTTCTGCTCCTCAGCTCCCAGAGTTTCCCTCTGGGAAGATCTAACACGTGTGTAGTTTCCACCATGATGGCACCAGTGCTGCTGTGGGGGTTTATTTGTGAGATGGAAAATTAAAAACTGCTTTTACATGATGAATTCTGCTTTCTGAACCTCCTCGGCTGGATGTGATGACATAAACCTTTGGAGAGCTCTGATTGGTCAGCAAGAATTATTACTGTTAGACCAGGAAGCAGATGACCTATGGCTCCTCGCTCTCTGACACCTTCGACCTTCTACCCCACCTGAACCTTCACGACTGAGGGGAAAGCACCTCTTTACCTTCGGCCTGTTGGTCTGTTTCTTGGGCTGGAGTTCCTCCTGCTCGGCTTTTGGTTCTCCGTTGTCACTCAGCCCGTTTTCCTCCCCCAGTCCGCTGTCCTCCGTGTCAACACTGCTGCTTCTGGACTCCAACTTCTGCTCCTGGAGCATCAGCTTCCTCTCTTGGATCACGCCACCTCCTCCGCCGTCCTGCAGCGCCCTCATATGACGTCTCCGTGTCGGCGACTCGCTGCCCAGGTATCGCTTGCTTTCCTCGGGACCGGACTCCATTTTGTCGCGGATGGCGTTGACCAGGTCGACGCTGCCGCACTCGCTGCGTTTCGGCTGGACCGTCTTGGTGACGGAGCAGGCCCTGATCTGAGTCCCGGGCTTCTCACCTTCATCAGCTGTGATCACCCGTGGGGTCACGGTGAGCTTCACCACATTCTTTTGTTCTTTGCTGATGCTCTCCTCGACAGACGAGGGCATCCAGCCGCTGGGGATGTTGTCCTGCTTCTCGCTGTGCTCCTTAGCCCACCCCTGCCAGCCTTTGGCCAAGTTAGCCACCAGACCGACACACTTGATCTTCCGAACAGCCCGTTTGAACGTCTGGGACTCCTTTGGGGAAATGGCGGCGGTCCCACCACAACTCATGGCGACAGAAACAAGTTTGGACTAAAATGCTTCCAAAGATGTTTGTATCCAAACAAAGGTCGATATTCGTCGATCTGCTGCCTCCGAAGCTGATGAGACGAATGTGGAGAAAAGTTCACCTCAGCCTTTATATCCGGGCTGGATCTCTGGAAGCCTCCACAGGCTCCCAGTTCAGCAGCCAGTCAGTGTGTGAGGTGCCGATGTGACGAGGGTGACACATTGGAGACCCAATGGAGACCAAGCAACCCCCCCCCCCCCCACACACACACACACACACATACGCATATACACACACATACGCATATACACACTGGCCTTCAAATAGCAACAGTCCTAAAGGAAGTGATGTTGTACTGGGGCCACGTGACACAAGTGTCAACATTCTTGTGTTTCACACACGCACGCACACACACGCACACACACGCACACACGCACACACGCACACACACAATTATATACCGGTACTGGAATCTGTCCCAGTTGGATGCAGGAACAGGTGTCCAATGTTTTTAGCTCAGAAGTTTCTGTCCTTACTCATAAATAGTCTGGAACACAAACGCAGCTTCACACTGAATCAGCCGACAAAGATGAGCAGGCCAGGAGATGTGTGTGTGTGTGTGTGTGTGTGTGTGTGTGTGTGTGTGTGTGTGCATTGCTCCATCTATTTTAGTCCCTGTGTATGTTTATCAAGTATGAAATGCAGGCCCCTGCGTCATGAGGTGTTAGACTGAATTCCTGTGGTGACACTTTCAGCTCCAATGTTTACGAGCTCTGATGTGGTTCTACTGAATTACACCTGTTGTGTGGAAAAGGGACGATTCCTTTATATATTTAAACACTGAGCTTCACTCACCTCCTTGAATCACCACCCCACTGTGGTGGAGGTTTGTGTGCCTGCGTGAGCTTGGTTATTAAGCTAGCAGGGTCTCCCATCAAACAGGTCCTAGATGAGGGGCCAGAGCAAAGGTGGTTCATTTAGCCACAGACTGGCGTTACTGCCCCCCCTCCCCCAGTGCCAGGCGTGGGGTTAGAGCTCGCAGACGAGGGTGGACGGGTCTCTGCCCACGGGAATATCTGGCTGGCTCCATCAGGGAGGTCGCCAACTTCCACCTTTAGAACTTCCACTTCCAACTTCCTCCACCAGATTCAGGGGGAGGCGAGGGACATTGAGTTGGAGCGGACCATGATCTCCTCCTCCATTATTGACATCGCAGCTCTGGGCTCTGGATGCAAGACCTGAACCCAGAACCCGGTGGTGGACACTGGAAGTAAGGGATCAAGCTGAAGGAGGAGCTCTGTGGATCTACTTTGGAGCTTCACTCAACAATTTAAGACAAACTTTTCTTTAGCTACTGATGGTTACAGTAGTTGGGATCATTCTCCTATTCTTATCTCAACAATCCAAAGCTTAGTGCATCCTCTGGGGTCAGAGGTCACGGGTTTCTGGCTACCCTACGTGCACGAGACATCATGTTCAAAAATAGATGTGCCTGAACAGTGTGTGAGCCCTGTAATGCTCCAGAACTACAGGTGACATCAGAACTCTTGTATGTGTTTATATTCAGACACTGATGTTGGAGCGGACGTGACCCACAAAACCTCTCGCATCATTAAGTCCTGCAGGGGCCTGGACCGGTCCGGCGTGGTGCTCGTTTCCTGGCGCACATACAGGAAGTGACCATGGACGATGAACGGTGTATCTGTGAAGAGAGGAACATTCTGGCCCGAATTTCCTGGTTCCAGCAACAAAGTCAGGACAAAATAGGGAGTCGCCCAACGTGGGGCTCGAACCCACGACCCTGAGATTAAGAGTCTCATGCTCTACCGACTGAGCTAGCCGGGCTGAGGAGCACCCCCTCCCTCCCTCCATCGGAACACCACAGTCCAGCTAGACCAGCACAGGAGGAAACCAGTGAAGCCCAGTCCCAAGAACCTTTGACCTCCCACCAGAGCCACCATTTCTGGACCCAGTAGAAGAGTTCTTTGGGCCAGGGCAGAAGGAATACAACTGGCAACCCTTTGGGCTCATGCCTGGATGGGGGGCCAGAACCAGCCAGGGCCAGAACCAGCATTTGACTGGTTTTTGTTCCCTCCAGCCTTTAAATGTACCAGCACAAGTTACTGACTTGGTTGGTGAAACATAAAGAGGTGTTTCAACAGAAATATTCTGTGCACGTGAAGAACTTCCTGTTTCCTGCTGGCTGGATGGACAAAGATCTCCGGTGGTTGAGCGGCAGCGTGGAGCTCCAAGTGGTTCCGGTTGCTTCGTTTCACAGTTTGAGTTTCGTCAGTCGTTTAAAAATATTCCTGTTGTGACAGAAATAAACCAGGCGCTGCTTTGTTCCTGGTGGATGAAAGACCGCTGAGTCACCGAGCCAAGAGGGTGTGTGTGTGTGTGTGTGCGTGTGTGTGTGCGTGTGTGTGTGTGTGTGTGTGTGAGAGAGAGAGAGAGTGAGGGTGTGTGAGCTCATGTTTCCCATTTCGTCTCTTTTCTTCATCTTCATCTACAGAATCTCAGTTAGGATTTAATCTAATTTACAGTTTCAGTCTTATTGTTTGATTTTCTTCTCTTCTCTTTGATTTCCTTTGATCACTGAAATGATCAAAGAAAAAATGCTGAATTTCAAGGTTGTCATTTTTATGTTCACCTCCACATTGTCTATTTCAATTTGTTCTTAATTTAAGGGGTAAGAACCCAAACAAACAAGGAAATTTGTGTAAGAAGAATAAAATCTTGTTGATGGAGACTTTTTCCATTTTTGGAGCGAAACCTGAATTTCATTATTGTGTTTTTCCCTCGTCACTGCCGTCTAACTCCACATGTTAAGGCCACCTCAGCTTCTCTGTGGTTTAAAAGGTGTCGCAGTGCTGAGCGCCACGTATACAGGTGACGCACAGCGAGCAGCAAATGGCTGCTGGATAACAAACGCTCCTCCGGCCTCTAACGAGCTGCTGTCACAGGTTGTGCTGACGTGCTTCTTCTGTGGTGCTCTGTTTCGGCCCAGTTTTAACGGAGCGGTGATGTCAGACGGTTCTTCTCTGGCCCAGTGCTGCTGTAAAAACCCGCTTTGTCTTCTTTTTTGTGATAAATGATGTGTCTATTTTCACAAACACACTTTTTTCTCTCCATTTTGGGACGTTGGTGAGTTTTGGCCGCCACATTTATGGTTCTGTTTCTGGTTCTGTTCTCATCATTGTTGGGAACTGTGACGAGATCGAAGCCCAACGGCAGCATCTGATGACATCATAACCTCCAATAAAGACACAACATCACGTATTCATGCAGGCCTGCAGCCCCCCCCACCCCCCACCCATACACTTTTGTGTTTGATGACGTGACTGATGAATAGGAATAAAGTGCTTTTACAGAACAGAGGCTGTCTCCTAGCCTAGCCTAGCCTAGCCTAGCACGTTAGCCACATCAGCAGCAATGTGGACTGTCATTGTCCTGTCGTTCTTCTGTCTTTGGTGCCTGCAGAACCCAGAAGAACACACGATGGAACACATCATTCACAAACACACACACAAACTTTGGTGCACCTGCAGCGTCCCCCCGATGCTTCTCCTTCTGTGAGTCTATTTTGGTTTCTGTCTCTGGTCCTGATGTTGCTGGATCACATTAGCATCACACAGAGCTGCTCTGTGTGTGTGTGTGTGTGTGTGTGTGTGTGAGTGTGTGTGTGAGATCACCTCTGAACTGCAGCCGACGCCTCCAATACACCCGTTTCATCATTTGCTGTCCTTTGGTCTCGTTCCACGATGCTGGGCCTCGTGTTCAGAGATGTGCTGCTCTCGCTGTCTCACCTGGTCTCCAGCTCTGATTCTCCGGCTCAGGCAGCCACACGGGAGCTGCGCACGTTTCCGCCAGGCTGCGCTGCAGCAGTCGTGGCCTCGGCACATTCCTTTAAAACTCATTTGCATCTTGCCAAAGTGGGGAGCTCTGACCTCTGCGGAGGGATTTGGATGAGCGTCGTTCTTCTGGCAGCTTTGAGAGGAAAGAGACGCCATCAGCTGTTCCCTGCAGCCTCCTGCAGGCAGCTCCGTTACTTCCTGCTCAGCCCGTTTTAAATAGCTCTGATGGAAATAGCTCCAAAGTGTTCGCACACACACACACACACACACACACACACACACACACACACACACACACACGGACTTCTGAAGGACTGCAGCTCTGTTCCTGGACCAGACTGACCTCACAGGTTCATCCGTCATTCCCCAAACTGTTTTTTTTTTTTTTCCTTCCAGCACATTTTTGGCCCAACTTCAAGTTTCTAGGTGGAAAAAATCAAACAAAATGCTAAATTTAGAAATCTTACAGGAAAAGGTGAGATTTTATCATCCTGCTAAACCCAGTTAGGACCAGTTTGTTTCAGTGAATCAAAAATTGCCTTTTGACCCGTTTGTAGGGTAGTTGTGCTGTTATTAACCAAATCAGGACCATGTGTGGTGACAAAAACCGGACTTTTAATCTCCAAATGTTTTAGCATCTATAATTGTGCTGAGCTTCTGCAGCTGAGTCAGAACAGATGGGTCCACCCCTCTTTGTGGTGCATCCTGTCGCCCTGGAAGCTTCCTGCTGCGGCTCACGTCAGCGCGTCTGTCGCTGCCTGTTTGCAGCCTGCTGATACAAGCTGATACAGGCTGATACAAGCTGATACAGGGCTGATACAGGCTGATACAAGCTGATACAGGGCTGATACAGGCTGATACAGGCTGATACAGGCTGATACAGGGCTGATACAGGGCCGATACAGGCTGATACAGGCTGATACAGGGCCGATACAGGCTGATACAGGGCTGATACAGGCTGATACAGGGCTGATACAGGCTGATACAGGGCTGATACAGGGCTGATACAGGGCTGATACAGGCTGATACAGGTTGATACAGGGCTGATACAGGGCTGATACAGGGCCGATACAGGCTGATACAGGCCGATACAGGGCTCATACGGGCTGATACAGGCTGATACAGGGCTGATACAGGCTGATACAGGGCTGATACAGGCTGATACAGGGCTGATACAGGGTTGATACAGGCTGATACAGGGCTGATACAGGGCTGATACAGGCTGATACAGGGCTGATACAGGCCTGATACAGGGCGGATACAGGCTGATACAGGGCTGATACAGGCCTGATACAGGGCTGATAGAGGCTGATACAGGGCTGATACAGGCTGATACAGGGCTGATACAGGCTGATACAGGTTGATACAGGGCTGATACAGGGCTGAGTGTGATAACTGTTCACAGGGAATAAAGCCAGAAGAAGCGCTGAGGTGGAGCAGCGAGATCTTTGTGAGGAAGCGTCAGGAGCAGGGACAGCAGGTAGCTGCAACACAGACGGATCCAGTTTATTTTTGGACCTGGAGATCCTGCTGGCGTTCCGGATGCCGAGCTGATGTCACGTTTGTCAGCGTCAACATTCCGCCGCCTGCTTCGTCCTGAGGTCTGAGCCAGAGTTCTGAGCTGAGTCGGTGTGAGCCACCAGAACTGGACCAGGAGGTCTGGGGCCCAGAACCGGACTCTTTGATGTCTGCTGACCTCCCTCCAACCTCCTGAAGTCCAAACTTCTCCTCTCAACCAGGATCTGATACACTGATGTTCTGATTGAGGAGGAAGATGAGGATGATGATGGACAGACTCCCAAACGCTGCCATTGTTGTTCACACTTATTCTGACTGTGTTTCTGTTCCCACGTCCCCATTTGGACTCCACATCCAACCTTTGGTGTAGTTTGGAAGCCTTCAGTCCAGCTGGAGATCATAAACACCCCCTTTGCTCACATGTGCTGCTGTTCGTATGTGTGTTTCCAGGACAACCGGCTGGTTCAAACGCTCCATTTCCGTCACACGCTGACCCAACAAAAGCGCTCCGGTGTGTAAACGTGCAGATATTTAACGTTGTTGACGCTGAGAAACGAACAGGAACGAACTCTGACCTCTGTTGACATTTCAGGGTTTCACACATAATAATAATAATATTATAAATAATGTGAACATCTTTCATTTAGCACTCGAGTTAAAAGGAGCATTTTATCCCCAAACATCTCTAAAACAGCCGACTAACGTTGGTTTAGAGGTTTGACAGTGGATCGTTCACACATCAACGTCTATAAAAACACTCATTTTATTAGTAGAGAAGGAAAATAATCAGAAGAGACTCGTTCAAACAGCGAAGATCTCCTGTGTTTCAGCGCCACCGTGTGGTCGATCAGAGCCGAACCTGCAGGAACATGAAGAGGGACAGACGTGAGACAAGAGGACGGACGTGAGACAAGAGGACGGACGGGAGACAAGAGGACAGACGGGAGACAAGAGGACGGACGTGAGACAAGAGGACGGACGTGAGACAAGAGGACAGACGGGAGACAAGAGGACGGACGTGAGACAAGAGGACAGACGTGAGACAAGAGGACAGACGGGAGACAAGAGGACAGATGGGAGACAGTGGGACAGACGTGAGACAAGAGGACAGACGTGAGACAAGAGGACAGACGGGAGACAAGAGGACAGACGTGAGACAAGAGGACAGACGGGAGACAAGAGGACAGACGTGAGACAAGAGGACAGACGGGAGACAAGAGGACAGACGTGAGACAGTGGGACAGACGTGAGACAAGAGGACAGACGGGAGACAGTGGGACAGACGTGAGACAAGAGGACAGACGTGAGACAGTGGGACAGACGTGAGACAAGAGGACAGACGTGAGACAAGAGGACAGACGTGAGACAAGAGAGGAGGCTGCTGGTGCACCTGCGGACAGGTGACAACAACAAGGAGCTTTGGGTGTAGCAGGGAAACTTCCACCCAGAGCTCGGATGAAGCCGAGGGTGGAATGGGTGACGCCTGCTCTTCTCTGCCTCCACAGCCTGCACACCCGCCCAGCATGGAGCACTGGGCGAGTTCAAAGAGGAGGCGCGCGCACACACACGCACACACACACGCGCGCACACACAAACATACGCGCAAATATCACAACCTGGGGAAAAAAAACAAGACTTCTATTAGATCAAAATAGATTCAGGTTCACAAATGCGCGCACATTTTGTGGATTTCTTTCCAATAAAACGGGAGCTGATCATATTTGGTGCTGAACTCATTCTGTCAATTCTCCTGGTGACCCAGGAAATACAAACATCGACTCTTAAAAACCGATTTGAGGGAGTTATTCGCCTTAATGGGACCTTAATAGAACGTTGTCAGGAATCAGCAGATGCATTTCAGCAAAGGTAAAATGTCGAACTGACTACAAACCAAGGTCACCTCCAATAAATTTAAATAGTGCATATTTAAGGAATAAAAAGCATCTAATATGAAAATATTTACCGAAGAAAACCAACTCCTAGCCGGAGGATTATCCGTGCAGACGGCTGTAGACGTGGGGACAGAATCCTCTGGAAAGGAGCATTACCGGGTTGCCAGATTTGATGCTAAACAAAATTCCGCATTTACACCTGTCAAAAAAGAGCACAAACTAGGGAGCATCAAGAAAACTCTGAAGCCTAAAACGAAGCTTTATTTTGTTTTTCGGAAGTATATTCTCTGCACAGTTGTTTGATTTTAAATTTCACGTTGTATTTCCCTGTCATAAAATATGCACTTTGTCATTGGCATTGAAATTTCCCCTCAGCCCCACCGGTAGGGGGCGCCCGTTCCAGCCACCACAGAATAGACCAACGAAGAAGAGCGTTGGCGTCGTGACGTCACCAGATGACGTCCAGGCTCGGCAGAAATGGCGGACGAAGTTGAACAGGTTGGTTCATTGTTGTTGAATTAAGCTCTTTTATCACAACCAGTGACTTTAATCACTGGTTGACGCTGGTTAAACATGTTCCATGTTCTGTCCTACTTTTGGCACTCGGATCTTTGTAAAGTTAATCCTTACGGGAATGCTAACCTGTAAACATGAGGATGTGTTGGCCGGCGGGTCACGCTGGTTTATTTAAGGCATTTTTATGGTTCATTTACGTACATTTAGTTGTTTTTTTCCACGAGTGGGAGTCAAATCTATCTTGTGTTTTAAGTGGGTTGCTTTGATAAACCAGTAAACCCCGCCAGACCATAATGGTTCTCTTGATGTCATTAGTGGGCAGGAAAATTAATGGATTGGGCCAAATGTTTGAAATTGTAATGAATTGAAATGAATCATCATTAATAATTAAGTGATAAAGTACGTTTTCAAAAAACTTAGCCACGATTGTGAATTTTCAGATTCTTGTACTGTAAACATTTTATTTTTTACCATTTAACGGCCTTTTATCATGCAACACATTGTTTCCTTAAAGGAAATGACAGCTACCGTAGTTTAAAAACCCACCGTAGTTTAAAAAACCCTGTTATCTCCTGCAGCAACCAGCCACCAACACGGTCGAGGAGCCGTTAGATCTGATCAGACTCAGTCTGGATGAGCGGATCTACGTTAAAATGAGGAACGACCGTGAACTTCGGGGTCGGCTGCACGTACGTGGTTACTAAAATGTCTGAAGTGGCGGCTGCTTCTGTTCCGCCTCCAGAGGTTCAACAGTAGCCGGTCTTGTCTGCAGGCGTACGATCAGCACCTGAACATGATCCTGGGGGATGTGGAGGAGACGGTGACCACGGTGGAGATCGATGAGGAGACGTATGAAGAGCTGTACAAGGTGAAGCGTGTCCCTGCTGGTGACCACGTCCTCAGCTGGTTTGTGTTGTTTTTAATCTCCGCTCTTTGTATTTTAGTCCACAAAGAGGAACATCCCCATGCTGTTTGTGCGAGGGGACGGCGTCGTCCTCGTGGCTCCGCCCCTCCGCGTGGGTTAGCGGCGTGCCGCCACGGCGCAGGATCCTCCAGCATCGAGCATCTTTTGTGGGGCAGCAGATGTGACAGTTGTTGACTGTTTTGTGTTAAAGTGAATTCAGACACTGTTGGAAACGATTTGGCTCCTGCCTGAAGGGAAAATGACACATTTTGTAAGTTTCCTCATTTCTAGAGTCGTTTGTTCCTCAGCCATGATGGTTTCCTAAAGCTGAGCAGCTTAATTAGCTCAGGTCAAAGATCGTTTCCTTTGATGTCGCAGCAGATCCTCTCTTTGATCTTGAAATCTGCCGATTGAAACATTATTTTTGATGACGTGTTGCTCTGAACCCAGCAGGAATTAAAACTTGGGTTTCTCTCTAAATGCCCTCCGTTCTATTTTTAAAAAAAACATTTTTTCACATCTGATCAGTTTGCGTGTTCAGATTTGTTAAAGGCAGAAAAGTTTCTCATTTGGTTTTGATGACAAATAAAAAGGATTAATGTGAATTATGAGTCTCTGCTTTGATAGTTGTCATTCAATAGATGTTTGCAGATATAGCGAGACGGCGCCCGACTCCAGGAGCACCAATAACTCGCCATCAGAGCACCAGGCTTATTCTCAGGGTTGTAGGTTCAAGTCCCGGGTTGGAGGAGGTCTTTTAAGAAACAACTCTGTCCTCACACGACCTTTGACCTGAGAAACCAGAACTGAGCTGGTCTGAACTCCCCACTTGCATCACTATCGGGGCTGAAGCCTGACGTCTGATATGAATAAATGAGTGGAGACATGAAGTCAAACATGAAGCTTCCAGCAGGAACGTCGTGATTTTATTGTGATTTTTAAACGGGACACTGATGATCAAACAGAATAATCGATCAGAGCTGAAAGTTTCCATGTTCCATTCACAGATTTTCTTCACTTCACTTAAGATTAAGATGTACTTTATTCATCCCCGTGAGGAAATTGAATATTAAATTAAAAATAACTTCATCATAATTAAGAGCTAAAGACTTAAAATCCCAAGTCATTACAATATTATTCTTCACAGTTTCACAGTTAAGTCACTCATTTACTGAACATTTCTCCGATGCTATCGTAACCATGGAAACCACATTTCCAGCCAGCGACTCTGCAACCAAACGTCAGCGCCTCCTGCAGGCTGCCCCCTACAGGTCAGGAGGATATTGAAGTTTACTTAGGTTCTACAGAAAATAAACGCTGATCCAAGATCACCGTGTGGGGAAAAAGTGCTAATTAAGATTTAAAAAACTGGACAATGGTATTTGGTGCCCGGTGCTTAAACTTTAGACTGTAATGTTCACAAAAACAACTTAAACAGAAGAAATGAACAACTTTCTTGAACACAGTTGGATTTGTAGTCCTAAGAAAGGGGAGGAGCCACTGATTTAAATGGCGTCAATCATGTTTTGGACTACAATACCCAGCTGGTTCAAAATCCATGCATTACGATGGCATTTTGCTTTTTTTTGTTGCCAAATTTAAGCTTCTAAGGATCATCATCATCTTCTACTCTGTTAACACTAATCATGCTGGGGACTCACCTTTGGACAGCGTGTAGATGACGGCAGCGTTGAAGGTGTCTCCAGCTCCCAGAGTATCAACCAGACTTTCAGGAGGAAACGCATCAGAATGAACAATCAAACCGTCAGGACCCAAAGCATCTGCTCCTTTTTCTGCCCAGGCACATATCAGGACGGCCCTGAGACCGAGACAGGCCCACAACAAGGACACGTCAGACACTGGTCTCATCGGCAGCCATTTTCAGCAGAAAGATCAAAGTCACCCCTGTTTGACGCGAGGGTAGAATCCTCTCAGAGCAGCTTCGGCGGTCAGGAAGCCGAAGTGTCGCGCCACATCTTTACTGACAAACACCTGAAAAATCACAACCTTCAAACCAGACATCAACTCTGACAGCCAGTGTTGGGGGGGGGGGTGGGGGGTGCGCACCACGTCGCCGTGTGGGAACAGCTGGTAGAGCGGCTCTCTGGCCTTCTCGATCTCCACTGACACAGTGACTCTCTGCTGTGGCGGCACGGAGGCGTTGTGCACCTCCACCTGCTGCACCATCTTCACCTGCTCCTCAGCGTTTCGGCCCTGCAGACCAACAAATAATCAGGACGGAAGAACACTTAACGATAAAGACTGAAGCAGGTAAAACGCCCCCCTGCAGGCCCCAGGGGGTGCAGGAAGGGGTTGGACTCCCAGAGACAGACACCAGAGAGAAACAGGTGTGTCACGCATGCATGTGACACATGCGGCAGAGCCTGAGCGCTCACGTGTATGATGCAGGTGTGAGACTGGGGTCGCGAACCCCCCCAGTCCGCCAAACATCAGGAAACGATGTTTAAATGTCGCGGCTGGAAGGTTAAAAGATCAGCGCCTATACGTGTGTGTGTTCTATGTGGTACGCTGGTCGGTGCTGGTTCCAGGGCTTCCAGACCTTCACTCACCTCCAGGTGGACCCACTTAAACTGACGGAGGTCAACGTCAGAGAAGTTCTCCGCTGTGACGTCAGGAAGGTTCCTGACAGACAGGAAGAGGGAGTTAATGTTGTGATAGAGGACGAAGAGCCTCCTCCCTCCTCCTCATCAGGACCTCAGCGTCCACCGAGGCGTGAAGGCTGGGAGGGAGGAGCTTCTTCTGCAAACCACCAGCAGCAAAACACAAACTTTCTAAATAAATTCGGATTTCTTTTGATTTGGGATCTTTTTAGAGTCTGTCAGGGTTTTATGGAGGTGAAGCAGTTTTGATCACATGACTCATTTACAATCAGGTCCGTTTGGACATCAACGCT
Organism: Takifugu rubripes; assembly: GCF_901000725.2. Taxonomy (NCBI): domain Eukaryota; kingdom Metazoa; phylum Chordata; class Actinopteri; order Tetraodontiformes; family Tetraodontidae; genus Takifugu; species Takifugu rubripes. Next base: position 18,578,645 of record NC_042303.1, on the reverse strand, counting down.
TTCACTTTAAACAGCCCATAAATTAAAGTACTACCGACAAATTTAGAGCCCAGAATTCCGGATCAGTTCACGGCAGGATTATCTGGAACCACCATCGACTCAGATTAGACCGGGTCACATTTTAGGCTTCAAGTCGAGCAACGTTCACTGAATCCCTGAAGGTTTTGATATGAAACGTAGTTTTCTGCCCTGATGATGCTCTCAGACTTGGTTCTGGGATAAAAGGTTTTCAGTGAATGTTGGTCGACTCCGACCAGCGGGCGGCTCGTCTTACGTGTCAAACAGAACAACGGTTCGAGATCCAGTGGTGGGACAGACCACACAACATGCACACGGAGTTTCACCTTTGACCTGCCAAACCACTGCAGAGACATCGATGGCACGTGACAGGAAGTCGTCCACGATGAAACTAGCAAGACAAATCAAGGATGCTTCAACCCGCTCATAAAACCCCAGACAGACAAAACCGAGGGCGGGTCAGAGCTGATCCAACATGGAGGTCCTGCCTGCAAGAGGGAGTTATTCTCACACACACACTCACACACACACACACACACACACCTGTTCATGTGGAGGATAGTGCGGCTTCCTGTGCAGACGTTACTGATGACCACAGAAGCTGGAAGGACACACTGAGCGTGCTCAGAAACCAGAGACACGTCTATGAGGAACTTCTGAAAATCCTCCAAAATAAAACTACAGACAGGGAAGTGATTGACATCTGGGGATTTTCAACATAAAACTACAGCAGCAGACAGGTGAGACACATTTGCCCTCAGCGTTATCACTTAGCAAAACACGTTCTTTAGTGTATCAAAGATATTTGTGTGGGTATTTTACCCTAATCACACTTTATGATAACTTTCTGTTTTACATGTTTACATATTTTAACACTATTACCATGGAACACCTTTAGTAGCAACTATAAAGATGTCTGTATGCTTTTAACATCCCAACAACTTTACAGATACAGCACATTACAGATACTTAAATTAAATTACAAGGCGAGCCATCACTTACTTGGCTACGGGACCAGCAGCCAGTGAGCCCATGAAGGCACTAGAGGCCCCCAGGAGGGACAGCACCGTGCAGGAGTTTGAAGCATTTCCTCCTCTTTGCCACCGCTGAGACAAACACCTGCAAATGAGATTTCTTAATGACCAAACCAAGTTTTTCATTCCAGTTTTACCACCTAGTCGAGGGTGGCGGAACAATCTTTCAGCAGTCTGTTCACACCCGGAAGACATTCGTTGACGCACAGTTGAACACAGTACGACGTCTAGTAACGCGCATATTCTTACAATAACTAAACAGGGATACATTTATGACGGGATGTTGGACTCTAACACTGCAAATAACCGCGCTATTTAAACAGTAGATGCTTCATGCTGCTTGATTGAAATGTCTCAATAATAACAAACAAACCCATCCCGGATGCTCGATCAGCTGAGAGCGATAGCATTAGCCACATGCTAACCTGCTGTCGGTGTCTTCTTCTGGATATTTGTCAACCACGTTGATGATGTCGAGACAAACCAGCCCGACGCACAGAATCTTCTTCTGCTCTTCCATTTCGAACTACACACAAACACAAACTGGACTTTGACACAAATGTTTCATTATCAGAGGAAATCAACTAAACAGGGCTTCCTGTCAGCATACCTTACAAAATAAGAGTCTTATTTGGCCAGTTCATTACTGACAAAGATAATAAGATCATATTAGTAATGCAGAATTTGTTAAAAGCCCATTTAAGATTGAAGTAAATGAATAGTTTAAAATAATTTATTAAATCACCAAGCTTTTGTCTGTATTTCTCTAGATTTGAAGCATTAATACTTTGAATTTACTCTGTATTTCAAGAGCCTGAACCTAGTAGAATAAAGTAATATTTTGGACCCAAAAGCAGCACTCTGGAGAGCTGGGACCGTTGGTAATGACCTTTATTAGTACACAGGCAGACAAGGAAGCACAGGAAACAGTCCGTTCTTCAGGCCCAGGGGCCACTCAAAGTCTGTGGGTTTCAGGCTCGGGGGGGTGGAGTGGAGCCGGAATGCGGAACCGAGGGGGGAGGACGTGAACCCTCGGAACCGTACAGTCCCGTTTACAGCGGGCAGGAGTGACAGAGAGGGGCTGACAGGAGAGGAGGCCGACGATGTAGCGGAGCAGACTGGGGACGAGCAGCAGAGAAGTCGGGGCCAGGTGAGCAGACAGGGACCAGGAATGCTGGGGCAGAAGCTGCGGTCAGGGACGGAAGGCTGGTGAGTTACCGGGAGACGGGCGGTGCAGGCAGGTCAGGGGCAGACAGGTCAGGGGCAAACAGGTCAGGGGCAGGCAGGTCAGGGGCAGACAGGTCAGGGGCAGGCAGGTCAGGGGCAAACAGGTCAGGGGCAAACAGGTCAGGGGCAGGCAGGTCAGGGGCAGGCAGGTCAGGGCCAAACAGGTCAGGGGCAGGCAGGTCAGGGGCAAACAGGTCAGGGGCAGGTAGGTCAGGGGCAAACAGGTCAGGGGCAGGCAGGTCAGGGGCAGGCAGGTCAGGGGCAAACAGGTCAGGGGCAGGCAGGTCAGGGGCAAACAGGTCAGGGGCAGGCAGGTCAGGGGCAGGCAGGTCAGGGGCAAACAGGTCAGGGGCAGGCAGGTCAGGGGCAAACAGGTCAGGGGCAGGCAGGTCAGGGGCAGGCAGGTCAGGGGCAAACAGGTCAGGGGCAGGCAGGTCAGGGGCAAACAGGTCAGGGGCAGGCAGGTCAGGGGCAGGCAGGTCAGGGGCAAACAGGTCAGGGGCAGGCAGGTCAGGGGCAAACAGGTCAGGGGCAGGCAGGTCAGGGGCAGGCAGGTCAGGGGCAAACAGGTCAGGGGCAGGCAGGTCAGGGGCAAACAGGTCAGGGGCAGGCAGGTCAGGGGCAGGCAGGTCAGGGGCAAACAGGTCAGGGGCAAACAGGTTCGGCAAGGTCAGGCAGATCAGGGCTGGAGAGTCTTGCATGGAAACGCAGAAGAACAATCTGGCAAAGACTTCAGGGGAGAGTTCAGGGGAGGCTAATAAGCAGGGGCAGGTAGAGTGGAGCAGGGGCAGGTGGAGTGGAGCAGGGGCAGGTGGAGTGGAGCAGGGGCAGGTGGAGTGGAGCAGGGGCAGGGAGAGTGGAGCAGGGGCAGGTGGAGTGGAGCAGGGGCAGGGAGAGTGGAGCAGGGGCAGGGAGAGTGGAAAATTACTGGGGCAGAGGAGCAGGAAGGACCTGGGGGGGCTGTGACACCGTCATTGTTTCTGTTTTTATCTTTCAGATACAAATGAAGCCAAATGTCTTTGTATCATAAAGCTCAAATCTTGCTGCCCACACCAGCAACACGATGTTCAGCCTTGAATTCTGCCACCTCAGCGGTTCAGACCCAACGGAGGGCGTCGGGGACTTCCCCTCATCTGATCAGGAAACGTGTCTCAGATGGAGCGGTTTGTTAATGCCTCATTTTAATGCATTTTTTCTGTCTGAGCAGGAATTAAAAATCTCTTTGAGTGGTCACAAAGCAGATTTGGGATATTTAAAGCCTGATTCCACTAATGCTCTTTCGTCACTGTGGTTACAGCTTCACAGGAACTGCTTGTAGAGTTCCAGCCTCTTGTGATTTACATTCAAACTGCTGCGTAAATGTTATTATTAATTATTATTCTGATGCTGCTCAGTCACGTAGCAGAAGAAAGCTGAGCAGCACCGTCCAGGGAGCGCAGCGGTGGCCCCCACAAAGGACCTTGATCAACAGCTACATGATATAAATATGGAGCTGATGTGCTGTTGCAACCACGGGGTGGCGCTGTAGACCCCAAAGAGCCAGGACGCGCGCACACACGCTCTTCACCGTTCACACACTGGCGGCAGCACCGTCCTTGACTGGTGGAATGTTTCCATGTTATTCTAACTGTGGGACCAGAGCTGGTCGTCTGAGCCTGAACCTCGTTCTGTGAGAAGAATAAAGAAAAGTGCGGATTCGGGCCAACATGCTAACACGCTAACATGCTAACGTGACTGACAGGAGCGCGACACATAGCAGCTCCCCGACGGTTCAACAGTTTGTGATATTCCAGCCACTTTCCGACGGAATTCTCAGCAAACACGTGAAGCGAGCGACTGCCACACGTCTCCACGACCTGTGTCGGTGGTATTTTTACCTCTGATGCTCCGCGGCCACATCGCTCAGCGTTCACACTGGCGCTAACAATGTCTCTGAAGTTATTTTCCTCCTGCGCTCCGCTACAACGCGCCCCCCCGGCCTCATTATTTCAGGATTAGAGAGGATGACATGTGAGTGGAAAGTTATCCTGGACGCAGACAGCTTAGGCCGCGTGTGCACTCGGCATTTAAACATCGTTGTGCACTTCTGGAAAAATGTTACATGTGTGAGGCTGATGCTGCCCAACAAGGAGACAGAAGACACACAACCACAATATACACGCAACATGTGGCGGAAAAGTCAGCATTCCGGACCTCATAATAGTGATACGATAAGATTAATACGCAGGTTTGGTGCGATTCTTGAGAAACTCTTCAAGCTTCTGATAATCTGCATCCACCGTTTAAAACGAACGGTGTTGAACTGAGTCATCAGAGATAAAAACAGGCACATGACAGAGGTGTGTCACATGGTGAAACACTGCTGAAGAACAACTGCAGACAGACGAACACGTCGAGCACGTACGAACACAAGAGCACACACACACACACACACACATACACGCACGCACGCACGCACGCACACACACACACATGCACGCACACACACACACACACACACACGCTCTCTCTCTCTTTTCTAATGGAGATGCCAGAAATAACACCTCCTTCACAGCGTTTCTGTTTTTCACACGAGGAGCCCAAACAGGACCAGAACCAGACTTTCACCCTCTACTGGACCCTACGTTGCTTCTCTGGATTCTGGATTCTTCTGTCCTGTGGATGTGGAGCTCGTGATCACCTGTGGAACATCTGTATCATGCTATGGATGTGAGGCGCAGCTCCGTAAGGTGCATGAAGCGTGTAGCAGCAGCAACTTCAGGGCGGCCCCTGAGGGGGGCCCCAGGGGCCCCCAGAATGGCCTTGAGGCCCCCAGAATGGCCCCAGGGGCCCCCAGAATGACCTTGGGGCCCCCAGAATGGCCCCTGAGGCCCCCAGAATGGCCCTGCGGCCCCCAGAATGGCCCTGAGGCCCCCAGAATGGCCCCTGAGGCCCCTAGAATGGCCCTGAGACCCCCAGAATGGCCCCTGAGGCCCCCAGAATGGCCCTGAGGCCCCCAGGATGGCCCATCAGGCCCCCAGAATGGCCCTGAGGCCCCCAGAATGGCCCCTGAGGCCCCTAGAATGGCCCTGAGACCCCCAGAATGGCCCCTGAGGCCCCCAGAATGGCCCTGAGGCCCCCAGGATGGCCCCTGAGGCCCCTAGAATGGCCCTGAGACCCCCAGAATGGCCCCTGAGGCCCCCAGAATGGCCCATCAGGCCCCCAGAATGGCCCTGAGACCCCCAGAATGGCCCCTGAGGCCCCCAGAATGGCCCTGAGGCCCCCAGGATGGCCCATCAGGCCCCTAGAATGGCCCTGAGACCCCCAGAATGGCCCCTGAGGCCCCCAGAATGGCCCTGAGGCCCCCAGGATGGCCCATCAGGCCCCCAGAATGGCCCTGAGGCCCCCAGGATGGCCCATCAGGCCCCCAGAATGGCCCTGAGGCCCCCAGAATGGCCCTGAGGCCCCCAGAATGGCCCCTGAGGCTCTGAGTGCTGATCATCTTCACACAGAAGCACAGCGCTGCTGGGCTTCCTCCTGGCGAACTGCTACTGTATCCTAAAGGCCAAATGCCATAAAGACCCAACACAGGATCTCCCAGCAGGGTTCCTCGGGGCTCCTGAGGTCACCTGGCAGGTCCGGGGAGCGGCCTCGTCTTGCTGAGGCTGGATGAAGGTAGCGTCCTTCTCAGCCGCCTTTTGCTGCCCCTGACAGCCTAAAGCCGCTGACTTATCGCTGTTATTCTACGTGCACCTTATATAACAACATGTCACGGCTCATTTGAACTGTCGTTTACGCCGTTTGGTCTCGTTTGATCATCACATGAAGACCCGAATCCTTGGAGTTTCTTCTTTGTAGCTGACAAGTCAGAACATCTGTATCACCAACTCATTTGGCCGGAGGAAGAGTCATCGAGGAAGAACAAATAAACACGGCGTGGAGCAGGAAAGGAGCCCAGAGGGAAAGGTTACACAAGAGCGATGCCTCTTTCTGCTGCCTCCCTCTGAACCAACAAAGGACAATCCCGTTTATTACGTAACCGTTTAATACAAGCGAACATGTGTTGCTCTTTACATGGTAAAAACACTTTTCATCAATATGTTTTACAACATGTGTTTGGCTTTGAAATCCAGACCTTCAGGTTCCTCTTGTGTCAGAAGCTTTAATCAGATCGGCACCAGGACTTAAATGTCCCGTGCACGAATGCGTCCATGTGTTCTACACGTGTCTAATTTAGCTGGAGGCAGCAGTGAATCATGGGATCAGGAGTCTTCTGCAGCCTTTGTGTTAAAGCGTCCAAAGGCTGAAAAACGCCCAAACTGAGAATTTTCCTCCGCAAGAAGAAACTTTAAACGCAACTTTAAACTCTGACACTTGCTCAAAATCCTTTAGTTGCTAATTTGTCAAAGTAATGACTAACAAAGTATCATGTTGACTTGGATTGAAACTGTGCCTCAGAGTCAGGACCAGCCTGTAAAAGCCTCCACGCGTTGGGGAAATAGCAACTGTAACCAGCTTTATACATCTAGCTGCTCATTTCTCAGAGCTCTTTCTAACAGACCAGGACGCCGATGACGCCTCCACGATGACGCGTCCACCATGACGCGTCCACGCTCATTAACTGCCCCTTCTTGCAGCTTTGTTACGACGGCAGGAATGACAGCGTCCACTCGTGATGGAGTTAGCTTCAGGTTAGCTTCAGGTTCTTCCTGACGCCACCGACGTGGACAAAACGAGGCTCGTCGTGTTTGACGTGCCATAAAGATCTGGTTACGATGGTCCACTTCACTTGAATTAATTGTCTAATGTTTTATTCTCAAGGATGCCGCAACAGTGTAGAACAAAAAGTCCTGGAAATTTTTCAGTTTGTATGAGATAAGATGCAGAATCCCGCTAAAACGGTTAGCAAAAGCTGTCATTTGGGGTTAATTCCATGATTTTAACAGGAAAATTAGATTCTGCTGAAGTTCACAGGTCAGACTCAGGAGTGAGGGTGATCCGTGACCCCCCCGTTGGGGTCAGGGTTAGGCCAACGTGCACCTCGCTGCAGAAGAAGCTGCTGCCTTCAGGCCATCATCAGGTGCACCTACATAAACACCCGGACAAGCGGGGCAACGGCAGCTCAGAGAGCCTTTACGCAACGCCGTAGTTTCACCTACAGCAAACATTCATGTTATATAACCTGCAGCACGGCTCCTCTGGCTCCGCCCTCCTGTCAGACCACTCTGTCATTCACAGGAAATACCCCTGAAGGCCTCAACCTGCATTAAAACACACACCTGAACGGGAGGAAGCAAATGTTCTGCCTCTCTCTGCTCGTCTGTCCTCACCTGCCGGGAACAAGACACTTGAGCCCATCAGATGATTCTTTAAATATTATAAGAGATGACAGGAAGAGGTTAGATCCACACGGAGCTCAGCAGGGAAGTCACGTTGTTCTGACTGTGTGTGTTTTGTCTGCATCACACTGTGGGCTCCACAAAGCACAAAACACTTTTCAAAGCTTGCAACACTAGAAATTCTGCCTCATGCTGGATGTTTGTCCACTAATTCAAAGCGTAGAAACACAAAGTGTCCACAGCACCAGTGAAACGCCCACGTGGAAGCAGATCCCCTGTAGATCGGTAAAAAAAGGCCTCCAACTGACCTGGTCCATGCAGGTTGTGGTCCACCTGTGGGCTCCTGCCTCGACTCCTGTCTCTTCTGGAAGAACGTAGTAAGAACCTGAGGTCCCACACAGATCTGCCCCTACTCTCCTTTTCCAGCCTCTCCTCCCTCCTTCCTTACCAACATGCCTCCTTCGTCTCCTTTGACCCACAGCAGCAGCGGCCCCAGTGGCGGTGGTGGTCAACAGCCGCTATGGCCTAATTCCCCTCCTGTGTTTCACCTGTGTCTAAGTGTGTCTGCCCCCCTTCGTGTCACTAACTGGTTCATCATTCCTGGCCGGTGATCCCCTCTGGCTGTCAGTGCCGGCCGTCTGTGGAATGCAGCAGTGACATACGGCAGCATCTGCTCCGCCAGAACAACATAGTTCAGATGAACAAGCTGTGGTTTCGACAGCTGAACCCGGGTTCTCGGGCGTTTAAAGGCAAGACTACTGTGATTGCATCCGAATTAAAACCAGACCATCGGGCACCGGTTGTTCCTGACAGCCTCAGAACCTGGTGTTCTATTTACATGACGCCCCTCCTACAGCCAATAATATCTCTTCGCACCAGGCAAAAACCTTTCAATATAATATGGGGCGGATTGCGCAAGAAATCGAGGCGAGGCGATTGATGGGGGGGGGGGGGGGGGGGGGCGAGTGGTCGCGTCCCTGGGTTGGAACAGGAAATCCACAAATTTTGTCTGTGGAAACGGTTGAAATCGTATAGAACATAGTTGTTCGTCACAGGCCGGTGGAGGAATATTTGCTTTTCAGTCATGTGATCGTGGCGCCGGCCCCCTCGTGAACCAGCTCTAAAACTGGTTGCTTTGGCTCAGCTGACTGGTCCAAACGGATCACTGGTGAACAGCGCTGTCGACGCAGAAGCGCCTCTGTGTTTTTGCTGAGCTTTTTCATTATCATAAAATATTTAAATGATTAATGTCTCATTCAAATAAGGTTTCTGTAATGACAGTTGTTTTACGCAGTGTGGTTGCGGGTGCTACGCCCAGCCCGGAGGGCTCCTACTCTAGAAAAATGTCCTGCATGGTTGAACCTGCTGGAAGAACAAAGCCTCCCCAGCATGAAGAGCAGCACCGGAGGAGCTCAGACCTCCACCAGGCTCTCAATGGAACCAGCTCAAAGAAGAAGAAAGAACTCCTGAAGCAGGAGGAGCTCCAGGAGGAGCTGGAAGGAGCAAAGCATCGGCCCGATATCCCTCCTAAACCCCCCCCCACAGGTCCAGCTGACACCTCGCCTTTAATGATCAAAGCCCCGCAGCCTTGAGCTTTGGTAGATCAAAGGTCAAAGCCCCTCCAGAACATCACCCAAACATAATCATTTGTTCCTTGGCCCATTATCGTTTCATGGAATTTTCAGCGACATCTGGATGTCCCATGACCTCTTTGGTGGAGGTCATTGGTGCAGGTAGTGCAACAAACAGCGCCACCTATCGCCAACAGGTGGTGCTGCAGCACCCTCAGCACCCACCTCCCAGCACTCCTGGTTGTCCTGCAGCTGGCCAGTAAGAGAACCTGTTCCAGGCTAGAACCAGACCTCAAGGATCTGCAGGGATTTGAGATGTTTTTTATGACATGTGTCCAAATGTCCAGAACTTTCAACAGGTTCACTGTCAGGATTTCTCCCCATGAAATGATGGAGGGGCCACATTTCACCAGCCAGTGGGAGGCCAAAATGCACCTTCTCACTCATTTGAAGGCGTCACCTGACTCTCTGGTGTTCCACCTGAATGGTTAAAAACCTCCACACTTGTAGAGTTGTGAGGTCTAAAAGTAAAATAAACCAGGCTGAGAGAAGTAGGTCTGACAGGTAATCAGCCTGTGCAGCTCCAGAGGTTCCTCAGAGGTTCCTCAGAGGTTCCTCAGAGGTTCCTCCCAGGAGAATCACCATCATGGCCTCTCCAACAGTTCACTGCTGCGTGACAAAGGCTTCAGAAGAACACAGCTCTGTCCCAGAATGCATTGCAACATGTTGCCTGCCTCGGGGACGGAGCGTCTTTGTGCAGCAGTGATAATTACCATGATGACACTGTCAAAAGCTGCTTGGCAACAACACAAAAGCCTTCAGGAACTCCTTCAAAAATCTTTCGTTCTTTTGTGTTTCATATTTCTGAGAAGAGTGTGGCTTCCAGACGTGGTGTCTGCATTAAAGAGGAAGGTGTTGAGCAAACACCAAAGGTCCTCCTGCTCCTGACAAACACATCCTGCTTTTTCTCTGTTTGCTCAGCCATAAAGCGCCCGTGGCGCCGTTGCCAGATGCACATCTGGATACGGTCCTGGTTCTTCACACGTGCTGGACTTCAGTGGCAAAAGGGAACAGTCAAACTATGGGATGTGTAGCTGTGGTGTACTGCTCCATGCAGAAGAAGCATCACACAACATTCAAACTGACCCTCCTTGATCATTTTAAAAACACGCACGCTCAGCTGTCACATGCTCGTTGACACTGTAGCTGAAACCTGTTGGAACAGAAATTTCATTCCACAGAATGAATCAGCCACCGCCCATCAATCTTTAGATCTGATGTGACGATACAACGCGTGAGTCACATTAGCGGCGTGTTCCTCCTGTAGACCCGTTGAGTCTTTGGTTGAACCTTTTCTCAACACTACGGGACGCCTCCTCTGCTCTCTACCTTGGATTGAAAGCTTTTATGTCTTCCAAAGATAACAGCTAACAAATGTTGCCCAGTTTATAGTTGTGCGCTTCACACGACAGCTGCTGCGTCAGGACCAGCGTGACTGTTGGGTCTCTGTTCTCTGTTCCTCAGGATGCTTTGTTGCAGTTTACTGCTCCTCCCCGGCTGCTCAGAGGGGTCAGATGACGGCCGCTAATCTCTGGACGGCCTGCTGCTTGCTTATGTGGGATTAAATGCTAACGTGCCTCCCTCGTGTACGAACCCCCCCCCCCAACCCCAAACCAACAAGTGGGTGAACTATGTGGTGTCAACCATTTGCCCCATTTTTGTTTGTTTAAAACTAGTTTTTTCCGTTTATTATTTACAGCAAGTGTAGCTTCCGGGTACGTTCGTTAGCAAGAATGTCCCATTTTAATGTAGTGACGACGTCCAACACTGCGGGTGGACTGAGATTTCTATGAGACATTTTATTAACAAATAGAAATCAGGACATAAACAAAACAAGATTGAAACGCGTGTCTCGGTGAGCTTGATTTGCAAGTTATTTTCACAATGACGCGCATCTTGTGGGCAGGCCACAGCTGTCGTTGCCTCCCTGCCTGGCCTCGATGCTCTGCTGGAGGCCCCAGCAGCCTCTAGGGCCCGACTGGCGTGCACGCTGCCATCCAAAGTCCACCTGACAGGTATTAATACAACACAGCACACACATTCTTTTATTTGTGTTGGGGGCAGCCCTGAAGGTGGTGGGGTGAGCAGATTACAGCAGGTTAGGAGAAAATTCCAAAGGCTGTTCTACAATCAGACTCCGATCACATGACCTTAAGCAGATTAGACGTTTGAATTTCATTCAGTTAAAACCACACTTCTTTTTGTCCGTGAGAGGAGGGGCAGCATTTCAGATGCCACCTCTGCTCACATAAACGGGCAGGTTTTCAAATGGAGCCTTTCTGATACGGGCCAACAGGCCGTTAAAGGGAGGGGCTTTATTTGAATCTGTTCGCCCATGATTAAACTGGTCAGCTTTAGGAATAGCTTTTCTTTCATTCCTGTCACTGAGGTCAGTTGTGGGCATCCTTTAACCTCCTAAACATGCTGCACAGCCTGGAACGGGAGCTGGACCTCCACGCCGCGGTGGCGTCACGCTCACGCAGGAGGAACGCTGCTGTTTTAAGAGGAAATCAGTCAAGTTAAATACAAAAACAATGGTTCTTTGTTAATGATTTATGTTGTGAACGTAGGGCAGCAGTTGGCAGAAGAGGAAGTCTGACAACGTTCGCTTTCTACTGTAAAGGAAGTGTTGAGGCTTCAGCTCGCTGCTGCCAGACACCATCAGGAGTGAAATCATGAAATCCCTTTCTTCTTCTCTTCTTCTTCTCTTCTTCTTCTCTTCTTTATGTTCTGCTGAGCCCCCTTCTGCAGAACGGAAGCCACCAGTTTCGTCATTTGCCGGCAGGTTTCTCCATAAATGTGCAGAACTGGTTTTCGTCTGCTTCCATCAGCTCCAGACACACCTTACCCTAATATTCAAATCAGCTTTCTCTCCCTTTGGAGAGGATGAACTCTGTGATCCAATTCAGAGAAGAAATGCACCAGGTTTAGGTTTAGTAGGTCCAAGGGGGGAAGGTAAAGGTGATCTTCCACATGCAGAAGCTTCTACCCTCACTGTGAGGGACGAGGGGACAGTCCTGACACCGTCATCACACCAGCCCCTTATTTTAAATACTACTGCCATGGCCAATGGTTTTCATCTGCTTCTTCTTCTTCCATTTGAGATACGTGATGAAAAGAGCTGTTCCGGTGCACTTGTTATTATTATTATTATTCCATCACCTTTCATCTGCAAAGGGATCCAAACTTTTGGCAGCATTTTTGTGCCTACAGACTGACGTTCCTGCTCCTCTTGTTCTATTTCTGTTCCATGTCATCTTCCTCACAGTTGCCTTTCGCTAAAAAAAACTTCCTGGCAAGAACACTGTAAAATCATTATAAAAAAAGAAAGAATCTGTACATCTGTAGATGTTTTTTCTTTACAACTTCAGATTCATGAGCGAGCAGAAGTGTCATAAAAACTATCTTTTGAAAAATGTAATTTGACAACATCTTCGATGTGTCTCCATGTATTTATGTCCTGCGTTTGTTCTGTTGGTGCTTTTGAAACCCGTTGAACGGGTTCATATATATATTGCATATTTAAATAAGCAGTACAGCGTGGATGGAGTGCTGCGTTCACGGTCTGCTCGTAATTTCCTCCTACGCTCCTTCGAGAACTACGCGACGTTTCTGCGATATAGTCACTTAATAGCGAGAAGGTTCAGCATTAGCTTCACCTTTGGGCCTTTCTTAGTAGACTACACACGGTACTCTGGTGTCCATCAACAGTCCAAAACCACGCACAGTCGGTTGAGTGGAGACTCGTAATTATCCCAGAGTGTGTTACTGAGAAGTGTGTCGATGACGACTGGGACAGGCTCCAGCACCCCCCCGACCCCCGTTAGAAATAAGCGAAAATAGATAGATGGATGAAGGGATGAAACCCAAAGCGCTAGCGCCTCATCCAGGCGCGCCTCGCAGATTCCGAGCCTGCGAGCGGACCGTGAAGGCAGCAGACGCAACTCCTGTTGCTCTGAGGAGGCCGGCCGGTGATTTTCCACTAACCGCGGATGCCGAATCACCCGCTTAAAAAAAGAGAAAAAACAGACAAAGGTCAGAAGGAGACGCGTTTAAAACGGCTCCAACGCCAGACGTTCAGCCCATAGTCTCCCTGGCAGGTGGACGCACGAGACGACACGGACAAGGGACACGACGCGCTCTGAGGACAATAAAGGACAAATAGAAGAAAAAAGAGTCTCATCAGCCGAACAGGTAAGAACATCCTGAGCACACCTACAGAATTAGTGTTTCCATCTAAACCAGTCAGGACGTGGACGCACTTTCCTCGCCCTGACAATGAAATGATGGTGGTGATGATGATGATGATAATGATGGTGTTTTTATTTTATTGCCAGTGTTGCTGTTCTGCTGCATCATTTAGGATTTAGACTCTAGAAAGACAACACGAGCTAAAAGACTTCAGGCACTCGATAAGAAAGGCTTCCGTAAAGTGCTTTTTCCGAATTTAGTTCCTTAATTTGACGCACGCACAAAATAAATGTGCGTGCGTGTGCGCGCGGACGTGCGCGCTTATGTGTTAATGCGTAACATGCATACAGAAATGCAAATAAATTAAACACACACACACACACACACACACACACACACACACACACACTCTTTACCTAAATGATAACTGTCTCCTTTTCTGCTCAGGTAACTCCTGATTAATAAAAAACGAGCCTCTTTCCGTTTTTTAGTGATTCCTTTGTCAGAGGCATCACATGAAGCGACACCACAGGAGTAATTGAGACATTTGTGCTTCTTCCACACGTCTCACCTGGTTCTGGTGCCTTGATGCTGCTCAACAAAATGGCCTCTCTTGTCTGTCTTAATATCTGCCTGTAAAACACGCGTTTCTCTTCCTGCCGTCACACTTCTGTCTCGCCGCTCGAATTTAAACATTTTGAAAATGTTTTAACACGTAACGACCTGTCTGATTTAATCGATCCTGGGGGTCGATTAGCAAATGTCGGAAAACTCTGCGGGTCCGAGAGCGACACTCCCAAGGCTACGTTCTCAGGGGAACCACGCTAACGTGACTGCTCTTCAAGGTCCAGCAGAATCAACTGGACCTAAACGTTCTCAACACACTGTTTTTTGTCACAATCTTGAGTCGGTGCTCCTGCATCGCCCAACACACCTGTACCAGGTAAATTACAGAAAACTGATGATAGGGTGCGAGAAGGGGGTGGCTGCAGCGCCCCCTGTTGGCAGGAGACGCTGCCGTTCGTCTCAAACTACCAGTTTTCAACCACTTTGCCTCCATTTATTCTCTGAAGTAAAATACCAAGCAGAAGTGTGACTGAAGCAGCTCAACCATAGAGCTGAGATCAAAGAAGCCTCTCCAATAGGTTCTAACGGGTCTGGAGGCGGCCACATTAACCAGTCCTGAGCTCAACAGTAGCAACAGCGTTGACGCCTTGGCCGAGGAGTTCCTAAAGTTCTCACGGCTCTGACAATGTTCCGTGACCTGTCAAGGTCATCGGTGGTGTGGGACCTAGGGATCTCCATGGTAACGCCCCTCCCTACAGCAGTGCTGCTGAGGCAGGTTTGTGTGTCCACAGATAAGTCTGGCTGGGGTGGTACCTGACGGTCCGGTTTCCCTCATGTCTGGAGGGAGAGCCATGATTGACTACCTTCCACCAAACGTGTGCTGCCACCTGCTGGTTGTGCGGTTAAAAATGGCGGTTTGGAGCTTTGGCGGTTTGTGTTTTTGGTCATCGGTTCTTGGCTCTGGTGCTTCTTCAGCCCAGCTCCAAGTTGATACTTGCCTGGATCCTGTTTGGAATGGATTTGGAACCAGTTTGGCTGTTATGTGGTGAACAATGGATGTTTAGACTGGCACTAGCTCAGAACCAGTCCTGGAACCTCTTTGGTGGTAAAGGGGAAGTCCAGACCCCGGAGGCCCATGGTGCCACTGATGCTGCTGCTAAGAACGGGACCATCGACTGTGGCTCAGGACCCATCTCCCATTGGTGGTGATCAACTCGTCACGCCCGCCGTCTGTTGTCTGGTGGCAAAATAACTCAAAGTTCTGAACAGAGTTCAATGAAACCTTCTGGAAATGATGATAGTGGGTCAAAGAAGAGGTGATTAAAGTTTGATGGTCCAGGTTCCAGAAGGACTTTGGCCTCTTCCCATGATCAGGGAGCTTTGATAATGGGAACAGCGTAGAGTAGCCTTGTAGTGCTACTGTCTGAACATGTGCGTGCACGCATCTATGCATTAGAACTGATGAAGTTGGTTTTGTTGAACAAAGGAAGACAACTTGGATCTTCAAGGACCTGCTTGTTCTTCCTGGGCAGCTGAAGATGCGTCTGTTCTTCGTTGCTAGGTCAGATTTAAGACCGGTTTGATTTCCAGCCACCTGCTTATTTCCCATTCCCACATGAAAACCCTGAACACAGAACGACTTGGCGATGGCCTCCTGCCTCCTCCGGCTGCTCTGGGGACGCGCTGCGACTCTTTGGTTCTCACGGGTGGCAACGCTTTAATCACTTGGGCGTGACGGATAATTCGGTTCATGTTTGTTTAATTTTTTTTTTTTTTTAAAGCAATTACTTTCGATACCTCTAAAACAACAATCCCCCGGGCAAAGATAACGTTTGCTAATCATAAGCTCACAGCGTCTGTCTGGCTGAAGTTGGTTTGAGATTAGAGCGCCGTCAGAACGGCAGTTGGCAGCTGTGAAAGTAGCAAACATAATTTAAACGGAAACGGATCCATGTGCGAGAAGATGAGGCTAATGCTAATAGTGAAACCTTCAACAACGCGAATGGAATGGTCACCAGATCACGAGAGGGGAGGATGCGGCTCAGCCGAATCCAGTAGAATTCATGTCGTCATGGAAAATCGATTGCGAAATATTCAAGAAACAGGACTTTAGAAATTGGCAGAGGCCACTAAAGGAGTCGCTGTTGACGCAAGGCAGCTAAAACATTCAGGGAAATCAGATTTGAGTCTGATAAGGTGAAGGAGGAAAGAAGGGCTTGAATCTGACGTGATAAAGGGACGGGTGGTGGCTGGAAGTGAGGGGAAAAAGGAGATTTTCCAGGGTCGGTGCAGTGGAAATCTACAGGATCTTAAAATAGGAGCGCGCGTTACATAAGTGAGTGGAAGTGTGGAATGCTGAGCGAGCGCTGAAGTCACTCGTGACTTTGTCGTGCACAAACAATCCACACACGTCCGCCTCCCCGAGCCGGTGGGGAGGTTCCCACTGGGGCTCCAGGAGGTCGCCAACGACCACCCTTCTCGCTGCAGAACCTTTCAGGTCTGCAGACCTTGACGCACCTTCCACTTCCTGCTGCCAAAGCTCGCCGCGCCGTCATGTGACGCTCCTCGCGTGCACCCGCTCTGGTAGCAGAGCTGAAGGGGAAGAAAGGAGTTCCCTTTTAGGTGACTGCAGAGGGAAATTTGGACCTGGATCTGTGAGCTCGAGCGCACACTTGATTAGTTACTGAATATTTGAGGTTCTGTTTCACCAGAATGACGGCTCAGACATTCATCATCATCATCATCTTCATCAGGCTGGGAATGATGGCGATGAAGTAAATTATTATTATTATTTTTTTTCAGAATGCCTCAAAAAGAGAAACTTCAGTGCCTGAAAGACTTCCATAAAGACACTCTGAAGCCGTCTCCGGGTAAGAGCCCAGGAACCCGCCCCGAGGATGAGGCCGAGGGAAAACACCCCCAACGGGAGAAGTGGGCCAGCAAGTTGGACTTTGTTCTGTCCGTGGCCGGCGGCTTTGTTGGTTTAGGGAACGTGTGGCGTTTCCCGTACCTCTGCTATAAGAATGGTGGAGGTGAGCGTGAGTGGCCCAGCACATGCAGTGAATGGAAGATCTGTTCTCCAACACTCCTCCCCCCTCTACGCAGGAGCATTTCTCATCCCGTACTTCATCTTCTTGTTTGGTGGAGGACTGCCTGTGTTCTTCCTGGAAGTGGCACTGGGCCAGTTCACCTCCGAGGGTGGCATCACCTGCTGGGAGAAGCTCTGCCCCATCTTCACTGGTAGGAAAAGACAAACGAGCTGGTGTTGAGTTTAACAAAGGTCTGAGGAAACATTTAATAATTGATGGACCTTCTTGGTTAAAGAACTGACGTCTGTTACTGAGCTACTCTGGATTTCCTGTGTAACCCCCCCCCCCCAGATACCCTCCCACACACTCCAGACCTAATTCCCACTCTAACCTTACTTGGCCCCCGCCGCCTCCAGAAAAGCACCGTCGTTCCTCCCCTCTTAACGCGCTCCTCCCGTCTCCCTTCCTTCATCTTCACACCTCCCCCTCTCCTCCTGCCCTCCACCAGCAAAATGAGGTTCATATATTCGAGTTCCTAAACCTGCACACAAACCTTTAGTTTAACCTCACATTTATTCATTTAATTATTTACTTTGTGGTTAGTTTCAATTCCACCTGATACATCCATTACCCACTCTCTCTCTCTCTCGATCTCACTCTCTCACACACACACACAAACAAGCAAGAGACTAAATGGTGTCCCACATCACATGTTGCTATGGCAACAGCACAGCAACACATCAGAGGAGATGGAGAGCTGCTCATAGATGTACTGATAAAGAGGAGGAGGAGGAATGGGGTGAAAGAACGGAAGGGAAGAAAAGAAAAGCGAGGAAGCCGACAGACGGCTGCTCCTGGACGTCAGTCGGCAGGACGAGAACAAACCTCCCCGAGCACGGGTGGTGGATGGCGACTAAACGGCTGAGAACTCAGATGCTTAATAACACATAATGATGAATAAATAATAATAAACACACACGTTGGTCTCAGGACAGGTTGGTTTTATCCTTAAGGTTCCACTGTTTGTCTCACTGGCCCCGGGGGGCGTGTACTTGTGCGTGCATGTGCGTGACCAGTGATGTTGAAGGACATTCATTTGGCTGAACGGCCCGCACGCACGCACACACACACACACACACACACACACACACACACACACACACACCACTGTGTCAAGGTTTGAGGGTGTTTTCATACTGCGCGCTGGTTCCTGGCCTCATAACGCAGGAGTGTGTGTGTGTGTGTGTGTGGGGGAGCTTCAGTGGACATTAGTTCTGTTGCTGAAGCAGCAGGTTGGGTGTGAAGGTCACAAGTCACGGGGTTGGGGGGGGGGGGTGGAACTGAAAACAAGCATTAAAAAGAGGAAGTGACACGCTCAGGGCTCACAGTGAAACTCCTGTGTATTTTAATCCTCTCACATTTATATTCGGTCATTTAGCAACTTCCCTTAGTCACCTGAACGGTTGAATCATATGGAATTCCTGGAATTCCCGCCCTGTTGAGGTCGCCAAGTTCAAGCGACCCTTTGAATGTGTGAAGGCAGATTCAGAGTTTGATCCCCAAGCAGCTGGAAGAGGCCTGCTTTTATTCACCCTTCTGCCCCCCCCCTCTCTCCAGGCATCGGTTACGCCTCCATCGTGATTGTGTCCCTGCTCAACATCTACTACATCGTCATCCTTGCCTGGGGTGTGTACTACCTGTTCCAGGTGGGTTCAGAATGTCAGTCTCTGATTAAATCTACTAAATTAGTGTTGATTATATGCACCACACGTCCACCGAGCAGGAAGCCTCCATAGCCTGTCTCCGTGTCCACATGTGCTGCTGAAATGTTCCCGTTGTCCTCATCAGCTTGGCTTTAACTGCCTCCTTTGCTTCCTTCCCTCCAGTGTTTCCAGCCTGAGCTTCCCTGGGCCAAGTGCCACCACCCCTGGAACACCAACCGCTGCATCGAGGACACCAGCCGCATGAACAGGTCCCTCATGCTGGCGGCCAACGCCTCCAACGTGACCCTGGTCTCCCCCGTCACCGAGTTCTGGGAGTAAGTTAGGCGCCGCGCTCTGGCGTGATCGGTGGGCCGTCCCGTAAACGGTGAACTCTTCAAGAGAAGAGCCGACACCGTTTCTGACTCGAGGAACCGAACTGTTGATTTTCCGTCCTCGGTGGCTCCAAAAGACCAAAGCTGAGCTGACGGTTGTTCTCTTTGTTGCAGAAATAATGTGCTCGCCATCAGCTCCGGGATCGACGACTTGGGTCCTGTGAAGTGGGACCTCGCCCTGTGTTTGCTGTTCGTCTGGGTCATCTGCTTCTTCTGTATCTGGAAGGGAGTCAAATCTACTGGAAAGGTGCGATTCAGTTTGGATCAAAACTTCCACTTTATCCTAAAATCGGTGATTTTCCCTTTGTGCTGTTATGAATCGCTGCTAACGAGCCGCATCAATGTTGACGCAGCGTGCACACATCCAACATTTGCTATGGACAATTGGGTAACTTGATGCTAATAAAGGATAAGCTGTTAGCACGCCTCGCATTTAAAACGATTCCTTAATCTCGTGTCTTTATTCCAAACTTTCCAGACCTTTTTAAAAACTGAAATTAGAGCTACGTTTTATTTCTTTTGGCAGCTGATTGCAGGATGTAGAACATAAAACACGGTGCTATGGCCAGAAGCAGCTGAATCGATGTCAGACTGTAGTGTTTATACTCTCAGCACTCCTTATTGATTTGTCTGGCCTGGCTTATGGTCTGTCCGCTCCAAGTCAGACATCTGGTACGTTAGCGGCTCATACGAGGCCCACGTGTGGTGACAACTGGCCCGGTTTAAGGCGGCCTGTTCTGGGTTCCCATCACGGGGCGGCGGCGTCTGGCTGACTGCCCTCACTGAGGTTGTTATTGTGATCCCTCAGGTGGTCTACATCACGGCCACGTTTCCCTTCGTCATGCTCATCGTGCTGCTGATCCGCGGCGTGACGCTGCCGGGAGCCAGTCAGGGAATCAAGTTCTACCTGTACCCCGACCTTGAACGCCTGAAGGACCCAGAGGTAAGTGCCCCACTGCTGCAGCTGGCTCAGGCGTTAACGGGGGACAAGCTGTCGGTCGCGTCCAACGGTGACGCGGCAGCGGCGCCCAAAACATAACAAAGGTGCACCGATAGCGAAGCAGTCAGAGAAACTAAACGTGTCGGTCCACAAACCACCAAGAAAACACACACACACACACACACACTCTGAAAACAAAGCAGGAATTAAACGGGGTCTGGTCGAGCCGTCGGCCTTCCCCCGACCTGCATCCGACCTCACACACGGACCAAGAGCAGCAGAATTAAGTCAGACCGAGGTCGTTTAAAGAAGCAGGACGGTTTCCTGTGTCGACACTTTCACATCCGCGGTCGGCTGTCTCCGTACCTGGGACTGAAAGTGCATGGGCGGGCCTCAGCCTTGTTGTCTCCACTCTGTCCTGTCCCTCGCTAGGTGTGGATTGACGCAGGCACCCAGATCTTCTTCTCCTACGCCATCTGTCTGGGCGCCATGACGTCCTTGGGGAGCTACAACAAGTACAAATACAACTGCTACAGGTGAGGCAGCAGCTTCGGTGATGGGGTGCGCGGTAGGGTCCAGAGGGAAGTGTCTTCATTAACAAATCCTCCTCATGACATATGTGTGACATAGGGACTGTATGCTGCTGGGAATCCTCAACAGTGGTACCAGTTTTGTGTCTGGCTTCGCAATATTTTCCGTCCTGGGCTTCATGGCACAAGAGCAAGGGGTGGACATTGCTGATGTGGCAGAGTCAGGTACGAGGGTCCTGCAAAGGCAGCAGCGGTGGTGGGCGCTGCTGCCCGCTCAAGCGAAACAACCGACAAACAGCAACGAAACCCCAAAAAAGGTCTTTGCCAATGCGTTTATCACGGGAACCAGTCAAACAATCACAATAAGAGACTCCCCCAGTTACAAACGTCGGCATCAAATTCTGGCAGTTCCACGAGACGTCGCTCAGACGCCGAGTTTGGGTCAGAACGGTTCTGGATGGTCTGAGGTGGACCTGCTGGTTTATGTTGGTCTTTCTGCTGCTTTTCTACCTATGTGAGACAGATGTGCTGGTCATCGCTGTGTCCTCAAGCTTTGTGTGTCCTGTTCAGTAGCTTGCCCTCTGTGCCAGGTGGCTCTGGAACATCTGTAATTGGACAGTTGGACCTGGCTACCAGAGATGACAGATGTTGACGTCTGCTCATGTCCTTTTGAATGAGAAGCTAAACATCCAGTTTCCTTGACTGATCGGTCACCTCCAATATTCTGTCCAGGACAGACGGGTCACAGTTCCGTCCACACAGGATCCAGTTAAGCCCGAGGCTGTAGACAAGTGTTTGCCTTTGTTTAGCTAGTCCAGGTCACGGGGGGGGGGGACATGCTGTGCTCTCCAACAGACGCTACATGTCTTTTCCACCTTCTGAAAATTGAAATCTCATTGTTTAAATCTTTATTTTATCACAAGGCTAACGAACTGAACGCTTCTGGGTCAGTCTGTTCTGTAAAGAGGCTTGAAAGTTGCTTCACAATGATCCCGGCAGCTGTATCACCAGGCTTTGTGTGTCGCTGTCCCCAGATAATTCAGAGATAAAGCCCTGAGCAGCTCCATGTTGTGTCAAATCTGGAATATTCTAGAGCTGCAGGACTACAATCAGAAGGTGGTGCGTTGAACTGGGGCGACATGCTGCTCTGTTACAATGAAAGCTACGTTTCCAGCTGCAAATCTCAGAATAGAATCTGGTAGGAAGGAGAATCACGTGTGTTGTGCTGCTCTTTAACGTCCTGACAGCAGAGACGATGATAAAGCTGGAGACAATGAACAAACTGTTCTTTATCAGTGTGGAGGGGTTGAGATTAACTTCAGTTTGGCTTTATTCCTCCTTGTGTTACACTCCAGGATGTCTCTGCCCCCCCCCCCCCCCCTCCCCCCAGGCAGTAACAAAACCACAAAATGGCATGTTAATGTTCATGGCTGTTTTGAGGAAGTTCTACAGGAAGGTTTTTTTCCTTGAGTCAACTTAGTGTTTGGTTGGATGCGTTGTTGTTGTTCAAGCGAAAAACCAAACTGCAGCTCTGCGTCACGTCTTCGGCTGCTTTGGTCGATCTGTTTTTCTGGACTTCCTGTTTTACAGCTGAAGTCAGTGTCGCCCTAGAACGGCTGAGAAACGGGCTTGTGTTGTGAAAACAAGCCGGAAATGCAGCATCTCCCTCTGGCTCCAGCGCTCGATTGGCTCCATATTAAAGCTTTTCTGTTTGAAAGATCTGGATCTGGATCCAGGATCAGCTGATCTGCATCTGCCGGTGCTCTTACAGCACACTCTGCTAGTGTCCTCCCTCCCTGCGCTCCTGTGATTTGTTGTCCGTTTCCCTGTTTCACGCTGTTTCGGATGGAACCTAATTGTGGCAAACGTGTTCCTGTTAGTTTGTTGCTTGTTTGTACAGGAAGTGGCAGGTAAGGAAGGACGCTTGACTGAACACAACTTTGCTGTGTAGCTTTGTCTCTGTGCTCTACTGGGATGCAGATCCGATAAGATTATCCTGATACTAACGTTGCCCCCCCTCCCTGTCTGCTTACCCCCTTACCCCACCCCCCTCCTCTGCAGGTCCAGGCCTGGCCTTCATCGCTTACCCCAAGGCTGTAAGCATGATGCCCTTCCCAACGGTCTGGGCAGTTCTCTTCTTCGTCATGCTGCTGCTGCTCGGCCTCGACAGTCAGGTAACGTTTTCAGTCGCTCGGCGTCGGCGTTCGTTGCCACATCGGGGCCGATCGTTGCCACATTAGCATCAATATTCCACGTCTGCTTCCCTTCAGTTTGTGGAGGTGGAAGGACAAATCACATCATTGGTGGATCTGTATCCATCCTTCCTAAGGAAGGGTTACCGCAGAGAGGTTTTCATCGCTATCATCTGCTGCATCAGCTACCTGATTGGACTCGCCATGGTTACCAAGGTAATGGAACTATAAAAGGTGACGAGAAAAGGCAGAACGCAGGCAGGACGGGCGCAGGCCGACGCAGATGGCTTCACTACTCTGCTGCTGGATGAGAGGCCTGACACACGCAGCATGTTCCCGACTGTACGTGGTGGCCGGTGGCCTCGTTCAGGCTGTAAATCAGGAACAGCATTCAGACGTTATTAGCTTCAGTCCCAGAGGAGGCGACTCAGGGCAATGTTCTTTGTGCTGTCAGGCCCAGAGGCCCCCCAGGATTATGAGATTCACTAGACTTTTTGGACCCCGCTCTCTTCCGCTCCTATTTCTGTCTCTGCTGTGGTTTCCCCTCCCTGTTGCTCATTATGTCTTATTTATGTTTCCATGTTCTCTTGTTCTCCTCTGGCCCTTCACTCATCTGTTTTTAGGCAGGAACCTAAAAAGCCTCTTGACTCCTTCACTCACTCGGCGCCCCTTTATTGTTTCCTCCATGTCTACATCCCAGTTTTAGCTCAAACGTTGGCTCATCCGTAGAAACGGAGAAAGAAAGCGAAACATCCCGCCCGTAGACTCGTTAATATTTAGCCATCCTCATGTCTGGGGCTCCAGAAATGCCCGATAAGCCTCACTAAGGTGTAGAGTACGTGTGTGTCTTCATGCTGGATGTAAACGTCTGTGACCAGAGGCTGATGGCTGTGTTTGCTCTCTGCAGGGTGGCATGTACATTTTCCAGCTGTTTGATTACTATGCAGCCAGCGGTGTGTGCCTTCTGTGGGTGGCATTCTTTGAATGTATAGCTGTTGCCTGGGTTTATGGTGAGTGCTGTTAATGTCTTCATCTATCCTAGAAATACAAGAAAAAGCTGTTCCAGGGTCGTTCCTGGGCATTTGGACTGTTGGCTGCTCCATTTTGTAACGGCTTTAATGTTGCCTTCACTGACACTGATGTATTTGAATGTGTTTCCAGGCGTTGATAATTTCTACGATGCTTTAGAAGACATGTTGGGCTACAGACCAAATCCTTGGATGAAATGGAGCTGGACTGTTATCACTCCTCTGCTGTGTGTGGTGAGAACCTTGTTGTTTTCGTGGCCCGTGTGAAGAATTTTCACGAGTTGTCCCAGGACGACTCTCAGGAATGTGGCCCATTGAGTGAGGAGGCGTAGTTAGAGACTCGTAAATCCTTCAGATGATGAATGTTTAAAAGCACTTGTCGTGTGCAGCGTGTTCCCGTTGACACTCCTCTTCCTGTCCAGGGCTGCTTCGTCTTCTCTTTGGTCAAATACAAGCCTCTGACCTACAACAAGGTCTACGAGTATCCCGACTCGGCCATTGCCCTCGGCTGGACTCTGGCCTTGGCCTCCATGATCTGCATCCCCATGGTGGTCGTCATCAAGATCATCCAGTCCGACGGGCCACTTATCGAGGTGGGTGGACTGACGGTCCCAGCGGTCTGTCAACACATCTTGATGCCGCTCCTGAAGCATTTTCCTGCCTGCTCTCCACAGAGGATCAAGGCGGTGGCCGCTCCAGTCCGTGGTGGCGCCAGTTCACGTCCCAAAGAGCTCACCTTCCCACTGGACCCCAATGGGAACAGTGGCGGGCTGAAGGCGCCAACCCACATCATTGTAGAAACCATGATGTAAAGGAACAAGGTGGAGGCTCTCCATGAGACGGCTCTCCTTTCCTCCTGCTCCTCCTCTAAAATGCTTCTAAGGCTAATTAGCTTTCTGTTTGTCTGTCTGTCTGTTGGACTGAAAAGGGTTTAAGGACAACGAATCCTGGTTCAAATCTTTTAGAGACACTTGGTGATTTTCTCGAGGGTAACAATCATGATTTTATTTTTTTTTTCACAACTTCCCCCCTTTGAATCACAAATTTTGCTTAATGCAATTAAACGGGTCAAAATTCTTATTCCGTGATCATGTGATCCAAACGCACCACAACCTCATTCTTACCAAAATAAGGCAAAAATCCCAACGCTCTCCTTAGTCTGTCAAAGCAGCCGGTTGTGTCTTCGGCCGCCGTTGACCAACGGCGCCGAGGCTCCTGTAGAGCATCTGAAGGATTTGAAGGAAGGAGGTTGGACCCTTGCGTGTGTAGTTTGTGGTGTGTTGTACAGTAGTAGCTCATCAGCCTGTATCTATCTCTATTTATCCTCCTGTCCTAGAACAGTTGACAGTACTGTAGTGACTGCAATAGGCAACCTTGGCCTCTGTTGGGTTGAGTTTATTTTACGAGGACGTTACTGTGCTTTGGCCATCTGTTAATGTTCATTTTTCAACTTTAAGGTGATAATGCTATAAGTATTTACTGTTGATGATTATTGCTGTAATTTTAATCTGAATAAGAAACACTGCAGATTGCTGGTGGCAGCCATCCCAGTCTCCTTCCCGACTGTGAATCCTCTCCAGCATCAGACGGCCGGCGGTTCAGTCTCAGTCCAAACAAACCCTGCAGCTTGGTTTTCCCCTCCCACATGTTTGGTTATTCTTCAAGGCTTTTACATATTTTGCGAGAGCAGAGAAGCTTGTTCTGCTTTTGGAAGTTCTCGGCACATCATCCGGTCAGGAATTTTGAGTGGTTCTGAGAAACAGCTGACCCAAGCCGTTAGAACCCAGCAGAACAGGGTGTACGGCTCATAAAGGCTCAAACAACTCTGAGAAACGGCGTGCACAGCGCGTGCGTGTGCATCCTGTGCATCAGTGGGCGGAGCCTATGAGCAGTTCTGAAGAACTGAGCTCGGCTTCGGTGGTACCATGAACCAGCCATTTCTGTATCTGTGTTTGAGGGTTTGGGTCAGATGGACACAGCTTCTGCGGTGGCTCCATCTGCGAGCGCAGATAATGGAGGCGCAGGAAACCACGTGTCCTCAGCACGCGTGACTGTTGGTTCATCCGCTTGTGGGTTTTTTCCACCGATGCCTCCTCTGAAAAAAAAACACCCCTCGTGCTTCTGTGCTGCAGCAACAGGAAATTCGACATGAAGCCGCATTTCAAACAGAACAAAAGTGAAACCAGAGTGTTGACATTTGAGAGGAGCGGCGCTGAGAGACGCCAGTGTCCCGTGGCTCTGTTGCAACTCTGCCGAGATGAGTTCAGAACACGTCAGTCATGTGACGCAGGCAGGCACCACCTGATCGGACCATCCCGGGACCACCGACGCCAGCTGGGCCCGAACTGTTCAACCCTTCAGTCGGAGGGTGAACCAGCAGGGAGGCCCGTCTGAGGCAGAGATGGAGGGGGAGGAATCTAAAGGTCGCTCCTGGCAGTCGGAGCGAGGGGGACCGAGGCCCTTTCACCTCCTCCTTAAAGTAGAAACTCCAGAAAGGCCAGTTGCTCCTCCAGCAGCAGCCAAACCAGCCAACCCCCCCCCCCCCCCCAACGAGAGCAGATCCCCCCCAGTTCATGCAGCAGCTGTCAGAACCCGGACGTGACGCGGCCCACTCATGGCAGCGCCAGAAGCTTTTGCACAGAACCGGGTCTCCGTTCTGGAGGACGTTTGCACTGCTAGTTAAAAATGCACTGAAGCCTTTTAAATGCACAGACAAGTTGGTGTTCGAGACCTTTGCAGCTGAAGTTGGAGACGTGAAGCGAAGCAAACTCTTGTCCACACCTTCTGTTGCCAGATCTTCGTGTGGAGACTTGGACCAGAACCAATCCAGTCACTTTTCATTTGTTTATGTGGCCTCTGTGTCCTCCTGCCCTCTCAACGTGCTCCCCCAGTCAGGCTCACTTCACCTCCCTGGGATCTAAACCAATATCCAGTGTTTTCTCTTTAAATGTTGCATTTGAAAACCAATCTGCAGGTTTTTCCTCCCGATGCTGCAGGATGTAAAGGTTCTGCTGTTGAGATTATGACCTTCACTTTCAAGGTTCTTTGATTGTATCCAGACTTGTCTCCTGTTTTTGATCATCTGTCACACATCTGCCTTTTTATATTTTACGTTTTTGAGTCATGTAGTCATTTCCTTTGTTATAAAACACTTCTTCCATCCTCCGGGTTTATCGTGTACATACATGCATGCTTTTATCGGGATTTTCCTGCTTGAGCCGTTTATGCAGAAATGCTTTGAGGGTGGTCTTCAAACTGCACAAAAGTTCACTCCAAGCTGAAATGACCAGAGGTCAAAGGTCAACGAAGCCTCAAAGGCCGCGTGAGGTCACAGCAGAAACTCAGCCCGCACTAATGCCAGATTCTTTTGTGCAATAATCTGTAGGGTAATCTAGGTTCTGGGCATTTTCCCCCTCCCAGTAACTAAAAATGAGCTTCAAGTCAATCAGCTGTAGATTCAATCAGAAGGAAATCGGAATATTTGGGCTTCAGTTGCATTAAAAACCCCAAATGCTCAAATCACCCAGAGAATCCTCTTATTCTGGTGATCTGTCGAGCCGCCTGGACCTTCAGAACATCAGCGTTCAGGCCTGTGAGGCTCCTTTCCTTCGTTTCTTCAACGGGAGCTTTTCTTTGGAATCTCCTGCAGCTTCTGCATTTCCCTCATTTTTTCCCAAACTTGTGTTTTCCTTCCTGAACTGACCTTGAAGCCCTCTGGGAGCTGGAGCTCCCCCCTCAGACGCGACGCTGCCTCTGTGCTCCCTGCTTTCGTCTGTAAACCAGCCCGTCTCAGAATGTTTGAGGTTTTTTTTTTTTTTTTTTTTTTTTCTCAATTCTTGCCGTGGGGTAAAAACGTTTTTAACAAAGTAATTTGAAAGCTTTTATTTTTTACTTGTATGGCCAACCTGTAAAGTAGGAAACGTGTTTAAACAAGTTTTACAAAAACGTAAGACTTTTTTTTTATTTGGTAATAAAAAAAGGCACAAAACAATATAAAGTGTGTGTTTGTGTGGTGACTGAATAGTTCTGGTCCAAAATAACGGCACGCTTTAATTAGATGCTACAAATTAGTCTCGAGTAGTTTCAGAGCTTCTGGAACTTTAAAACAAAGTTCTGGAGTTGAATCAAACACTGAAAATAATAAGGCAGATTACTTGTAAATAAATGTCTTTAATCTAGTTATTCTGGGTTGTTATCTAGTTATTCTGGGTTGTTATCTAGTTATTCTGGGTTGTTATCTAGTTATTTTGGGTTGTGACGCAGTTATTCTGGGTTATAACCTAGTTATTCTGGGTTGTTATCTAGTTATTCTGGGTTATCTAGTTATTTTGGGTTGTGACTCAGTTATTCTGGGTTATAACCTAGTTATTCTGGGTTGTTATCTAGTTTTTCTGGGTAATTATCTAGTTATTCTGGGTTATAACCTAGTTATTCTGGGTTGTTATTTAGTTATTCTGGGTTATAACCTAGTTATTCTGGGTTGTTATTTAGTTATTCTGGGTTATAACCTAGTTATTCTGGGTTGTTATCTAGTTATTAGTGTTGATCTCACTTCTTGTGAATGAAGGAAGGAATGAATGAATGAAATGGAATAAAATTCAGTCCCAGCTTGTTTTCCAGTTTAGTTCCAGTTAAGTTTCTCATCTCTAAATCTCCTTCACAAGATAAACTGATAATAATAATAAACTGACTGACTCGGAGGGAAAAGTTTTGTTTTGAACAAACACAAATGTGACAAATGTGTTGCCGAGCAACGGCCTCAGTGAGAACATTGAAAGAGAACTGGAGGAGTTGTGAGGTCATCATCATGAAGTTGTGAAATTCATTCGGTTTGTCATCCGTTCAAATCTCACAACAGCCTTGATGCCAAAGGAATTGTGGGTAACCTGCAGCACGAGCGCACGTGCACGTGCTCGTGAGGCCTCTGGTAGCGTCTGAGCGGGACATGAGCAGCCCAGCAAAGCTGCTGGGAAAAGCTCCCGTTTCCAGGATATCTGGGCCGGAGCAGCGACCCGAAGCAGTGGGTCAGGTTCTCCGAGGAGCTCCGAGGAGAAAATACTCTCCAACTTCCTGTTGTGGATCAGTTCTGGCTCTTCGCTCTCTTGGCTCGGACCTTCCAGATATCAAAAGATGCGTTTAGGAGGATTCCTCTTTAGAAACGGGCTCCAGCTGCTCCAGCAGTTGGTTCCAAAAACCAGATTTTCCAGGGTGAAATGACGGAGCTGTATGGGAACCACTGGCTCTGCTTTCCCATGTGCTCATAAATCTGTGTGTGTGCGTGTGTGTGTGTGTGTTTGGGCGGTTATGTAAGAGCTGACTCGGGGGAATTATTAAGTCAGTAAAAACAGAATGTACAGTTTTGTCTTCACACAGCATAAACCACAGTATGTAGCAGACACACACCCATCTATCTTCTATCTTTGTGAGGACTTCCATCTACATAATGCATTACCCAACCCTGACCCTGACCCCAACCCTAACCAACACAAGTGACCCCCAACCCCGACCCTGACCCCGACCCTAACCCTAACCAACACAAGTGACCCTCGACCCTAACCCTAACCAACACAAGTGACCCCCGACCCTGACCCCGATCTAAAGCTAGCTCTAAAATGTCCTCACTTTGCTTGTAGAATGTCTTCATTTTACTCAATATATTGCCACACACACACACACACACACACACACACACACACACACACACACACACACACACTCACAGAAAACGCGTAGCCACATTTCTCAAACCCAGACAGTCAACGTAAAATTAGATTTTTATTCCTCTTTGTTCTTGTTTTTCATGTTCTAGAAAATAAAAAAGGACAACAAACAAAATTATAGATTTTCTTTTGATCTTTTATACTTGCTCTCAGGTTTCAGAAGAGTACTGTTGTCATAGAAAAATACTATATTACATAGAACTTTACACCATTTGGAAAAACAAAGTACACAACATGGATGCATACGGTATCAACAACCCAATCCGGAGGAGCCGACGCCTCCTCCCAACAGGATCAAAGGTTCCCGAAGGGTCGATGGCGGATTCGGAGGGACTCTGGTTCTGGTTCTGGTTCTGGTTCTGGTTCTGTGTGGTCTGGTTCTGCCTCCACACTGGTGTTTATGTCGTTACTGGTGGCGTTTTCGGCTCAGTTGTTTCTTGTTTTTGCCAAAGTGACAAACTCAAAATTTCACAAATAAAACAAAGCGAATCGTTAAATGGAGTCACGACGGCTCTCTGAGCGGTTGTTGGTGCGGAGCCGACGGGCGGCACGTGCACATGCTCCCCTGCAGCTGAGCGCCGTTACATCATCACAGCGGGACCTTGCAAATGTCACGTTACGTAAGAAGTGGCGCCGCCGCCTCGCCGCTCCCCTGCTTCTGTCTCCGCTCCTTGTTTGGGATTTTGGGCGCGTTGTGACGTTCAGGGACACATTTGAAGAAGCCCCAACAAACGTCCGGCGCCACAAACTCGCCTCTTCCTGATTGGGAGCTGAACTCAAAGACCTTTCCTAATCATCTGGCGTCCACTTCCGGATTGTGCTTTAAATTGACCTTTGACCCAGAACTGCATAGGGATAATAGAGGAACACACATACCTATACATACAGTACGTACATAGAACCCAACAGAACAGTTTTGGAAGGCTTCGTATCTTTTTTGCTTTTACAAAAGTCTTTTCTTCTTTTGGCCACTCGACATGACGTTAAAAAACACGCAGGAGTTTGTCGTATATGAAAATACTTACAGTGTGTGGCGCCCAACAGTGTGTGGCGCTCAACAGTGTGTGTGCTTTCTCTTTTGGGCTCGTGGGACTTTTGAAATGTTGGAGAAAAAAGCTGGAGCTGCTTCTGGAAAACAATTCACGGGGGTTTTCTGTCTCATCAGGATTTCATGAGCGTGACCAGCGTCTCTGTACAGTGAAATGTACACTGCCTGGATCTGTTTCAGTGTGTCCGCCCCACACGCCCACGCGCACACACACACGCACACACACACACGCGCACACACACACGCACACGCACACACACACGCCCACACGCCCACACGCACACACACACACACACACGCAGGTACTCTGAAACGGGGGCAGCTCTGCTGGATTACGTAACAGCGCGGAGCACTGAGGCTGATTGTTCCTGTCTGACCATTTTACCTCAGCAGGTGTCACGTGACAGGAGCTTTTTTTTCCGATCCCGTCCTTCGCACACATGTTTATTCTGGACCGGCGCCACATTTTTATCTGTTCACAGTGACTTTTTGTATGTGGGAACCGTAAATGTGCGTCTGCCAGGAGAGGGACGGTACCGATGGGTTCTGTCAGACTCACGTTTCCACATGAGGAGCAGAACCAACCACGTGAGCGGTGACGCTCGGTAACGTTTCCTTTTCAGCCCTGGAACGGTCCAGATGTTTGGGAATAGTTTCTCCAGATGACCAGTTTAAGGCTCATCTCCACTCTCCTGCCCAGAGTTCTGTTGAGTTCTGAACCCCGGACCTCCGCTGCCACAACAGGCCCACACAGCTCTAACCTATTGGTCTTTTGATCATGAAGAAACGTCCTTCCTTCCAGCTCACAGTGTAGCATGTAGCTTTGATGGTTCCTCCAAGGCTCAGGCTGAAATTCTGACGTTTCCACTGTGCACATTTAACATCTGGAGCCGTTAATGTGCTGATCTGAGATGAAGCTTATTCCTGCAATAATCAGATCTTTGGTTGGAAAGAGGAATTTCTCATCAAAGACTCTGAAGATGCCGACGTGGGAGGTTCAGCACCTTCAGGAAAAAGCTGGAAACCTGATAAAGTCCAACTTTAGTTATCGGAAAAGTTATTTGTTTTGAGAACCGTTTCCTCGACCAGGCACAAAGAACATGTGGGTGAAGGTCAGAGGTCAGAGAGGAGCTAAACTGCCTTCATTCATAGGAGATGATGTCAGGACAGAGTCTCCAGTCTCTTCTAGACAAGCAGAACGTTCACATTTAGCATTTAAGTTAATATATTTTTAGATCTCCCTCCGTTAAGAGGATCTCTAAAACTTTAGGCCAGTTCTCACATCCATCAAGTGGTCGTCCACCCTCATTAGTTTAGTGGTCTGATCTTTTCTGTGGCAGCAGAGAGGAAAAGGCAGGAGTGTGTGAAGAGAAGATGTTTAACATCTGCTTTCATTTAGCCTGTAAACAGTGTGTGCGTGTGTGAGTGTGTGTGTGTGTGTGTGTGTGTGTGTGTGTGTGGGCGTGGGCGTGTGTGTGTGTGTGTGTGTGTGTGTGTGTGTGTGGGCGTGGGCGTGTGTGTGTGTGTGTGTGTGTGTGTGTGTGTGTGGGCGTGGGCGTGTGTGTGTGTGTGTGTGTGTGTGTGTGGGCGTGGGCGTGGGCGTGTGTGTGTGTGTGTGTGTGTGGGCGTGCTCTGGGCCAGGTGCACTCACTCAGCAGCTGTTAGGCTCGTGCGCCTGCGTGTGTGCACGTTACAGGTCTAGTGGATGATCCAGCGTGTTGTTGTTGTCCTCCAGGTCCTCGGAGGCCAGCGGGTTGCGACTGATGACCAGCTCCAGCCTGTCTCCAGCCTCTGTGATCAGCGGTACCGCCAGGCAGCAGTCGAAGTCCCTCGTCCTGACGTGGTTCACCTGGACAGGGAGGTGGGGTAGAGCCAGGTGAAGGTCTTTGGGAGTTCTGACCCACATGAGCCTGCAATGACAGCTAATGTGGCACCGTTACGAACACCAAGGTGGCCCCACGCCGCTGACGAGAGGACGCCACCCTTATCTGGGCTCAGGCCTGGAGCTGCTCGGAGGTCGGCGCCGCTCCTCCTACCTGCAGAATCCTGTCGAAGGGCTTCAGCCCGGCGCGGTCCGCGGGCCCGTCGGGTCGGATCATGTTGACATAAACGCCTTTTTCCAAGAAGCCGTCGGACACGCTGAACCCGAAATCGTCGATCTCGGGGTCCTTTATCACAGTCACCTGCAGGCCAGACCACAGGGAGGTGAGGAGGCTTCAGCGTCAGGACCAGCTCCTGGACCTGGACCTGGACCTGGACCCCTGGACTGACCTTGTGTAACTCCAGAGGCGTCGGGGACACGATGCCCTGCATCTCCTCTTTAATGCGACGGGACTCCCAGGTCCTCTCCGACACCCTCAGCGAGGCCTTGGCCTTGGGGTCGTGCGGCAGGACGGGGGACTGGTTGTCTGGGTGGAGGTGTGCTCCTTGATGAAGGTGGCTCTCGTGGTTGAAGTGGAGCTCCTGGTGCAGGTCTATGCAGGATGGAGGATGCACGGAACCGGCATGAACAGGAGCCCTCAGGCCTTCACGCCGAACGATTCGTGACTCTAGTACCTTCAGCATCTTCGAGGAGGTGAGCTTCTTCATTCAGATGGGCTCCCTGGGCCAGATGTGGAGGCTGGTGGAGCAGGTTTCCTTGGTTCAGGAGGGAGTTTCTCCGCAATGGACTCATTCTGCTGTGACTCAGAATGGGCTCAGGGGGAGGCTTAGGGACACCATCCACACCCAGACTGATGGCGGTTCCTGTCATGATGGACGCCTGAAGGCAGAAAGACAGACGGCAGAGAGGACGCTGGTGCTGTGACACCTGCAGACGTGGACAAAGGTCCAGGATGAAGGCTGAACATCTGAGCTGACCTCTATTTCTCTGAGCAGCTCCGACTGGCCGCAGGTCTCCAGGTCCTCCAGAGCCTGACACCAAAAACTGTCCTCAGGGTCCAGCAGAATACCATCTGCTTGGTGGCAAAGGAACCTTTGGCAGAAGAAGTCAAACTGAAGTCAGTGAAATCAGCCGGTTCTGCACCCCAACGGGCCCTAAAGGTCCAGGTGGCCCTAAAGGTCCAGGTGGCCCTAAAGGTCCAGGTGGCCCCTTGTCCCGTCACCCTGCTGTAATCAAGAGTCACTGTAACGTTCATCAGAACTGGAGCATCCAGAGGGAAGGTGAAGCCGACCCGCCCAGTGGTTCTGCTTCACTCTAACATGACTAATCTTTTCCCGGCTGAATGTTCTTTACTGACACGTGACCCAGCAGACAAAGGGGAGACACCTCAACAGAAACTAGGTGAACGACCCGACGAACGACCCTGCTAACGACTCTCAGGTGACCACCCGGATCATTAGCATGCTAATGGGCCACAGGGGCTATATATTTTCAAGCTCTCTCCCCAGCGATTTCAGAACTGGAGAAGCCTTCTGGATAGAAGGAGGAACGTCTTCAAGAGAAGAAACAGTCCAGTTGACAGAGAAAACTACCTTGGATACAATGACCTGGATGACTGAGAATTTACACAGACATTTTACTGACAAGATTAATTCACGTTCACTCTGTTAATCCGTGTTCCACCCCCCCCCCCCCCTCCACCCCCCCCCTCCCCCCCCCCCCCCCCCCTCCACCCCCCCTCCCCACCCCCCTCCACCCCCCCCTCCCCCCCCAGCAGCCGTTAGTGTTACATAAGCTGGTGGAATGTTGCCACCTCACAAGGTCAAAGCTCCTGACTCACTGTCGCCCCCGAGACACCAACACTGCCCAGTGCTGCACTGGTTCACTGGCTTCACTGGTTCACTGGTTTCACTGGTTAACTGGCTTCACTAGTTTCACTGGTTCACTGGTTTCACTGGTTAACTGTTTCACTGGTTCACTGGTTCACTGGTTCACTGGTTTCACTGGTTAACTGGTTCACTGGTTTCACTGGTTTCACTGGTTAACTGGATCACTAGTTTCACTGGTTTCACTGGTTAACTGGTTAACTGTTTCACTGGTTCACTGGTTTCACTGGTTAACTGGCTTCACTAGTTTCACTGGTTAACTGGTTCACTGGTTAACTGGCTTCACTAGTTTCACTGGTTCACTGGTTTCACTGGTTAACTGTTTCACTGGTTCACTGGCTTCACTGATTTCACTGGTTTCACTAGTTTCACTAGTTTCACTGGTTAACTGGTTCACTGGTTTCACTGGTTAACTGTTTCACTGGCTTCACTAGTTTCACTGGTTAACTGGTTCACTGGTTTCACTGGTTTCACTGGTTAACTGGTTTACTGGCTTCACTGGTTTCACCACGCTGTCGTTGACCTCCTCACCGTCACTGGACGTGTATCAGCAGTGACTATTTAAACTGGGAGTGTTGGGATGTTGGGAGTGGAACCAGTGGATGCAGGTGGAAGGGTTAGCAAAGGGGGGAGTACCCTGCCGGCCTGTCCCAGTCATCCTCACTGAAGCCTCCGTCACTGAAGGGGTAGTTCTTCTGACGGCCAGGAGGGGGCGTGGTGCTGTGCGGCTGCTTGGCGCTGCGCCACTCGTGGGGGTGGAGGGCGATGCCGGCCGCCTGGTGGCTGTAGGTGCCTGCGGGAGAAACATGCCGTGAGCCCCAGACCGTGCACACCTGTGCACGTTCTGGGGCTCAGCCACCCTCTGAAGGCCGACCCTGGCTGCCGTAGCCGGCGTCCAAGCCCGAGCCGTCCCACGAGTCCATGGCGGAGTCGACGCTGGGGATGGTGGTGGCGTAGAGCTCGGAGAGCTTGTTGGTCTGCTGGCTGTCCGTCAGCTCGTCCTCCTCCGTGTCGCTCAGCTCGTTCTCTGTCGTGTCCTCCGCTTCTGCCGCTTTCTTGTCCTCCAAATCTGGAGGAGACAAAGCTGGGGTCAACCAAACAGGAAGTGGCGCTCCGTCCTCGCCGGCGCCACGTTCCCAGCTTACTGTCCAGCTGCTTCTTGATCTTGAGCGTGACGGTTTCTCCGGCCATCTGCAGCAGGTGGATGGCTTCGCTCAGGGGCTTCCCCTTCAGGCTGACGCTGTTGATGGCCAGGATGCGATCGCCCACGTGGATAGCCCCTGTCCTGCACACACACACACACACGCACACACACACACACACACACACACACACACACACACGCACACACACACACACACACACACACACACACACACGCACACACACGACTGTTGTCATATGATGCTGATACCAAACAGGAAGCACTTTAAAGCTTCTGAATGTATCACTAAACACACACGCAAACTCCTGGGTTTTGCCGTAGAAGTGGGGACCTTTTATTTTGTTTTATTTATCTCCCAAGGGCCAGAAAAAGCTTTAGTGAATAATGTTCTTATCATGTAATTCAGAGTGATGATAGAAAAAACACAGTAATAATAATAATAATAGCAGTAATTGCAATCATTCTAATCATGGTAAGACACAACTTTGGCTGGGTGAATAATCACGTTACAGGGTCAGATAAATCAGCCTGCATCAGCAGACATGGACCAACAAGGCTTCCTGTTCGTGCTTGGTTATAACAACACGCCGTCACGCACCGTTTACCCTGGCACCTAAAGAGAGATTATTTCCCAGGACTGTGTGATTCCCGCATCTGAGTCACAATAAAACAGAGATATAAAGAAAATATTGTGGGTGTGTGAAGGTTTTCCACTAGCACGCCGCTGTGAAGGTGCTAGCTTCCCGCAGGAGTTGGGCCCGGTTCGATTCTGGGCTGTATTTAGTTCTGACAGGAGAGTTGGAGGCAGCAGATTTGATGGGATCTTTGGTCCTTTGGTCCTTTATTTTGAAGGGCAACATTAGATCGATCACATCCTTTGAGATTGTTAAGGACATTTGGTTGATGTGATTGTTCCTGTTCTGATAAAAAAAGTCTCCTTGAGTGTCGGAGGCTGGAGCCGTCAGACAGATTGGATTTTGAGGGTTGAACTTCCCTCCTGACGGGTCACCTGAGAGGAGGGAGTCCTGTTACGGATGTGGAGCGTCACCATAACTGAGACAGGCTTCACACCCAGGAATAATAATTAACAGCAGATTGTATAGATTTACTGTAGGGTGAAAGCATGATTAAATCACTGGAGTCCTCTGTGTGTGTGTGTGTGTGTGTGAGTGTGTGTGGGGGGGGTTACCTCTCAGCCAGACCTCTCTTCGTCAGGCCTGATATAGTGATGGGGTCAAAAGGCTCCTCGGTGCCTGAGATGGTGATACCCAGAGGGCCTCCGTACCGCTTCAGCTCCACAGTGTAGATGATGCTGCCTGACGTCTCCTGCTCATCTGGCACACACACACACACACACACACACACACACACACACACACACACACACACACACACACACACACATAAAATGACTAAACTAGGTCAAAACTCCTGACAGACAAGACTGTTGAAGAAGACACAGTTTCCATGGCAACAGGGAGAAGATACTGCCAAATCATCATGTATCATCATCATGTAGCATGAACACATAATCTCGACACTGCACCCCTAACGCGTCTGTGCATGGGTGTATGTGCGTGTGTGTGTTTGTGCGCGTGCGTTATGCAGTGACTCAAATTGACACAGCTGTGCCAACAAGAACAGGTAATTCACAAAAGATGGAGGCTTAAATTTGTCATATGTACACGAGGCTGTGTGGATATATGTGTGTGTGTGTGTGTGTGTGTGTGTGTGTGTGTGTGTGTGTGTGTGTGTGTGTGTGTGTGTGTATCCCGTATCGATGATAAATGTATTTGATAAAAAAGTGTCACTCAATGTGTTTTCGGCTTTTTTTAAAGCAGCACAGCATGAATTTGATTCATGCACGACACCGCCATCTGGTGGTCAAATACGGTCACTGCAACATCTGCCGAACCTGAAGCGAGTCCAACCAGAAAAACAGTCTCAACACACCTGAGTTGTCTTCATCCTTGCGTATCTTCAGCTTGACCAGCTCCTCACACTGCTGCAGGATCTGCTCAGCTTCCTCTCGGGAGCAGTTCTCCAGCCTGATGTTATCAATGGCCAACAGTTTATCGCCAGGCTCCAATGTTCCTGTTCTGAAGGACAAAAACAAAGGCGTCACAACCCGAAAGGACATTTTGGAAGGAATGAGGTGAGATAAACATGCATGCACGTCCAGAAATGCGGCTTTTTAACTGCACATTCATTAAGTTTAATTGGCAAAAATGGGAAAAATGAGACCTGTGGGCCATGCTGCCCTTCTTGATATCAGAAATGATGAGGGGTTCTCCTGATTTCTTACTGGCTGTAAAGAGACAAAACCAGCCAGTAAAACAAAAGCCAATCTCTAAAATACCTCAAACAGTCAGATTATTACTGGTGGCGATAGAGAAACACAAAAGGTGATTGATGGACGATTTAACAGCGAAACGGCTCAGAATCCAGAAGCAGAAACATTTTCCTGCCAGTTTTAGTGTTCAGTTCAATATTTACAGTGTCTGAACATGTCAGTGCATCAAACATGCTCCAGGCTCAACACTGAGACAGAGTTATTGAGGTATTGAGTTACTGAGAGAGTGATTTTAATATGTGAGACTGTGAAACTGTAGAAATGATGCTAAAAGGGGCTCGTGTCACGCTGGCGGCCGCCACCAGGGGGCGATGTCGACCTGTTGCTTTATGTCCGCTTTTACAAACAGAATTATTTGTTACAAAGTCTCTATTTTACATAATTACTATTAGAAACAATAGTCCCCTGTATATCAGCGGACTGCTTGAGACCAACTGGTGGGTACAGTTTAGTCACGGAAGCCCATTTTGAATAAATGTAGCGAAGAAAAAACACTCTTTTCCATGGAGTGGTGGAGCGAAGCCCCATGGAGGAAGCAGCTCCATTAAGAGATTCCAGAGGCCTTTTATGTCAAACACACAGCAGCTCCGACTGTTCTCTAACGCCCAGTTAATATTTATGGCAAACACTCGTGCACGCGGCCGGTTTGAAGAGAGGCAGACTCGTGAATGTTTGAGCCTTCGTACCGCTGATTGTGAGGCCCAGTTCCACCCCTCTTTTCTTTGGAAGCTTCACGTGGAACGTTCCGCTGCTGGGCACCACCGACTCTGTGGAACAAACACGTTACAGGCCTGACCTTTTGACCTCAGACACATGGAACAGCGACTTTGCTGCGTCCCTGCAATGCTAACGAAGGCAACGTGCTAACTCTGGCGTGCACGTCCAAACTAAGATCAGTTACAGTTTTGCCCAAAGTGTTTAAAACCATGAGTTTGTTAAAAATAATGATGCATCTTTCTGACGACAACAGGGAAGAAACTGACGGTCAAAGGAGTATCTGAGAGCTGGAGTTGCCCGGCCCCCCCCCCGAGCGCCACCTGGTGGTGGCGTCACAAACCTGCCACGTCAAATTCTATCTCCAGGGTCACTTTGTTGGTCAAGGCGGCGTCACGCAGCAGCTGGTTGGCCTCTTCCAGCGTTCCGTCTTCTGTGGGGATCCCGTTGATCGACAGGAGGCGGTCTCCCACCTGCAACAGGCCACACCTACAACACAGGTTACCGTGGTGACGTCACACCACTGTCATGTTCAAGTCAAAGCTACAGAAAGTCTGGAGACGGTGGGGGAACATCGGCATCATTAACGAGTCCTCAGATTTAATGTTGAGCCACCATTAAATCCACGAAGCAACAAAACAGGATGTTTTTTTTCCTCCGAAAAGACCAAAACACGAGTTGCACGACGGCGGTCTGAGACAGCGGCGTGTGAGCCGCGTTGAGGAGGAGAACCTTCTGTGTTTCAGCCATCGGGACGATTCATCGATTCCTCCGGCAGAACAGAACAGAAGCTGGCTAATTAGCGTTGTTAGCGTGGGCGCTAACAGGAAGGGAGGGAGGCCTGAGGGCACAAACACCCCCCTGTACATGCAGAACATCTTAATACAACAGTACACACACACACACACACACACACGCACGCACACGCACACACACACACACACACACACACACACACACACACACACACACACACGCCGTTACGTGTGTGTGCTCACCAGTTACGTAAGGTGTAACTCCAGGTCGTGACATTAGAACACACGGTGTTTCAGGAGGTTCTGTTGGCAGCACGTACGCGCTGACGTCCCGTTACGGCGAGTTAAAGCCCCCCCGGCCACGCCCACGCGCTCACCTCTCCGCCGAGCTGTCGGGCTCGATGAAACGGACCAGTGGCGGCGCCGACAGCGTCTCGGTGGCGAATATCCCTCCCTGCAGCTGGACACCAAACCCGTTGAGCGGGTCTCCGGTCAGGACCACCTCACTGGTCTCTACGTGGACCACCTGACCTCCAGGACCCACTGAGCTGGAGGCCAGAGACACTAAAGAGGCACAGACGCAGCACAGACGTGTTACGATCCCCACCAGGCAGGAGGGGCGCTCTGGACGGGTCTGGACCCGGGTCGTGACCTGGGGCTGCTGAGGCTTACGGGAGCTTTTGTGGTCCTTCTTCCTCTGTCGTCGCTTGAGCAGCGAGTTCCTGGGGCTCATGGGGCCGGACGGCCGGGGCAGCGTGCTGGAGCTCTGGCTGCTGGGCCCCGACGTGGTGGTGGAGCCGGGGGAGAAGCTGGCCGAGACCAGGGCTGCAGAGAGGGAGGGAGCAGAGCTAGCAGACCTGCAGGAGGGGCGAACAGGAAGGGGCGGGGCCACAGCGGGAGGCGGCTTACACTTGCAGTAGTCGACGCTGTTGATGGTGTTGTTGTTGGAGGCCGTCCAGGACTTGTTGTGGGTGGAGCTTGTGTTGCAGAGGGAGGAGTTTGGAGGGTAGTAGTTGTTTACACAGGGGTCCCAGGAGTGGGGGTGGTCCGACTTCTGCACCTTCACTGGAACCACACAGAGCCCCGTTTGGTTTATCAGACACATTATCAGACCGGATCAACCGGAACCAGTTACCCACGGCAACGAGAACAGACACACGTTCTCTAATGGGACATCATGGACTCTGCTGAGAACATCGACGCACCGGAGCAACAGAGGGAATGTTTGTTAGGAGTTGTCAGTAGAGCTGGACATGGTCTCCATCTGGTCCTGTCCCCCCCCTGGACCAGGTCCATCATCTAAGCTTTGGTTCCCCCCACCCACCACCCAGAACATGTGAGGGTGGCCTCAGATTAAGAACTGAAGATCAGAGATGGAGATCTCCTCCGAGCCTGGCGGAGCAGGACACACACACACACACACACACACACACACACACACACACACACACACACACACACACACACACACACACACACACTGCAACCTTTCATCAGAGCGCCTATTAATAAAGCCTGACTGCAAGGTCTCCTGCAAGGCCATCAGTGTCCTAATGAGCCATTTTCTCTCTCTCTCTCTCACACACACACACACACACACACACACACACACACACACACACACACACACACACACACACACACACTGAACTGACCCTAGCTTCACTTTGTTTTCTCTCGGCCGTGTATTTAAGCACGTTAGCGCCCATCAAACACAGATGAGGAGACGTTGTCCCTGATGTTGACGAATGAAGACGAGCTTTGAAGACGTCCGATGTCTCTGGGACATTAGCTTTGTCCTCGTTAAGGCTGGCTGCTGTCAGGGTGGATCCTGGGACAATCACAGGCTGGAATCTGGTTCCCAATTTGGATCCAGTGGAATTTGGATCCAGTTGAATTTGGATACAGTGGAATTTGGATCCAGTGGAATTTGGATCCAGTGGAATTTGGATCCAGTGGAATTACGTCTTAGCTGGAGGAGAAAGCGTCCTCCAGCTAATGGAAGCGTGCAGGTGGCAGAGAAGGCCCCTGTTATGGGGGGGGCTGGATTCAGAGGATCCTGGGTGATCAACGAGGATCCTGGGTGATCAAGCACTGCAGCGTCGGCAGGTCTCACCTGTGTCGTGCTGTTTCCCAGTTAGCCTGGTCTGATGGGAGGGCAGCATTTCCAGTTTGACCAGTTCAGTTGTGCTCGCTAACAGCTGCGTCGCCTCCAGGACGGTGCAGTGTTCTGTGGACGTCCCGTCGATGGACAGCAGGTGGTCTCCAGGGTGCAGAGCTCCACATCTGGACACAAATGGAGGACTGGGGTGAGAGGAACTGATCAGAGGTGATCAGAGGTGATCAGAGGTGATCAGAGGTGATCAGAGGTGATCAGCTCTGATCACCTCTGATCATCTCTGATCACCTCTGATCACCTCTGATCACCTCTGATCACCTCTGATCATCTGTGATCACCTCTGATCATCTGTGATCAGCTCTGATCAGCAGTATTGATCCTTCAGCCGGGGTACCTGTCCACCACGCTGCCAGCTTTGATCCTGTCGATCACGATGACCGGCTTGTTGCGGTGGTTGGCTGATGTGAGCGTGACGCCCAGCGTTGCCCCCGGCGACTTGGCGATTTCCACCAGCAGCGGACCCGAGGCGTTGGTTACCGTGTCTGAGGGAGGAAAGTTACAAAGGAGGTGTTTGCAGTGCATCATGGGTAAAGCTAGTGCAGGTGTGTGTGTGAGTGTGTGAGTGTGAGTGTGTGAGTGAGTGTGTGAGTGAGTGTGT
Source organism: Takifugu rubripes (assembly GCF_901000725.2). Lineage (NCBI taxonomy): Eukaryota > Metazoa > Chordata > Actinopteri > Tetraodontiformes > Tetraodontidae > Takifugu > Takifugu rubripes. Next base: position 18,536,545 of record NC_042303.1, on the reverse strand, counting down.
GAGTGTGAGTGTGTGAGTGTGTGAGTGTGTGAGTGTGTGTAAGTGTGTGTGTGTGAGTGTGAGTGTGAGTGTGTGTGTGTGTTTTCATACCCATGATTGTGACATCATACTCTATCTGGAACAAAGCTTCCTGACCACACTGGGCCAACACGGCGAGGGCGTTGCCATGGTTACTGTTGTGCAGCGGCACGCCGTCAACGCTGAGGAGACGGTCGCCAGGACGCAGCGTTCCCTCCCTGAACACACACACACACACACACACACAGACTGAGTGAGGTGAAAGGTCAAAGCCCTCCACTCTCATCGTCATGGGAACCACCAGAGAAAATGATGATTTGTGAATCTTCTGAGAATTTTCACCTTTTCTTGAGCCATGTTGTCTGGTGGACAGGACAGACAGGTGGACAGGACAGACAGGCGGACAGGACAGACAGGTGGACAGGACAGACAGGCGGACAGGACAGACAGGTGGACAGGACAGACAGGCGGACAGGACAGACAGGCGGACAGGACAGAGAGGTGGACAGGACAGAGAGGTGGACAGGACAGAGAGGTGGACAGGACAGACAGGTGGACAGGACAGACAGGCGGACAGGTGGATTAAACTGTCCCCGTGGGCCCCAGTCTGGACCTTCTGGTTCTTTAAGCCCAAGCTGCTGCCGACCCGGCGCCACTCCGACTCTCCGGAGTTTAGAGTAATTCCCAGAGCGGCTCTAAACCAGCTCCTGGGACCGGGGGATTAAGTGTAGAATAAAGCAGCGTGAACATCTCATTCGTCTCCCTGCGCTGACCCACATTGGGAGGAGGATTTCCTGGGTCCAGGACCCACCGGGAGCCCTGCGGACCTCAGCCCCCCAGAGCCGAGGTTCTATCAGGACCGCATCTACAACCCAAACAGGGGTTCACTCCAGCCCTGAGCGACACCATCACCTATGGGCCTCCAGAGTTCTGGCAGCTCCGTGCAGATGTTCCACATCCTCCTCATTCATGGTTCTGAGTGATTCTGCTGGACCGAATCAGCTGATCAGGGACCAGGCTTTGTTCTGGAGTCTGGTCCTGTAGCTGATCAGGGACCAGGCTTTGTTCTGGAGTCTGGTCCTGTAGCTGATCAGGGACCAGGCTTTGTTCTGGAGTCTGGTCCTGTAGCTGATCAGGGGCCAGGCTTTGTTCTGGAGTCTGGTCCTGTAGCCGTTCAGGGACCAGGCTTTGTTCTGGAGTCTGGTCCTGTCTGGTCCTGTCTGGGCCAGGCGGCCGTAAACGAGCTGTTTAAACCGGATCCAGAACAAAAGCAGAGGAACATTATGTAGCGAGATCAACATCTCTGGGGGGTCTGTGTTCCTCTGGCAGCCTCCTCGTTCCCTATGTTCCCTCCTTCTCTGAGTTGTCTCCTTCTCTGAGTTCCCTCCTTCTCTGAGTTGTCTCCTTCTCTGAGTTGTCTCCTTCTCTATGTTCCCTCCTTCTCTGAGTTGTCTCCTTCTCTGAGTTGTCTCCTTCTCTGAGTTGTCTCCTTCTCTGAGTTCCCTCCTTCTCTGAGTTGTCTCCTTCTCTGAGTTGTCTCCTTCTCTGAGTTGTCTCCTTCTCTATGTTCCCTCCTTCTCTGAGTTGTCTCCTTCTCTGAGTTGTCTCCTTCTCTGAGTTCCCTCCTTCTCTGAGTTGTCTCCTCTGAGTTGTCTCCTTCTCTGAATTCCCTCCTTCTCTGAGTTGTCTCCTTCTCTGAGTTGTCTCCTTCTCTATGTTCCCTCCTTCTCTATGTTCCCTCCTTCTCTGAGTTGTCTCCTTCTCTGAGTTGTCTCCTTCTCTGAGTTCCCTCCTTCTCTGAGTTGTCTCCTTCTCTGAGTTGTCTCCTTCTCTGCGTTCCCTCCTTCTCTGAGTTGTCTCCTTCTCTATGTCCCCTCCTTCTCTGAGTTGTCTCCTTCTCTATGTTCCCTCCTTCTCTGAGTTGTCTCCTTCTCTATGTTCCCTCCTTCTCTGAGTTGTCTCCTTCTCTGAGTTCCCTCCTTCTCTGAGTTGTCTCCTTCTCTGCGTTCCCTCCTTCTCTGAGTTGTCTCCTTCTCTATGTTCCCTCCTTCTCTGAGTTGTCTCCTTCTCTATGTTCCCTCCTTCTCTGAGTTGTCTCCTTACCCTCTCAACCTAAGCCCCGCCCCCGTCCCGACGCGCCTTGGCGTGGTCCCAGGACGCGTGGGGACCACATCCTGGAGCCGTTAGCTTAAACCGGAGCAGCCGTCTGGAGATGTCTGTTACCTGTCCGCAGGTCCTCCTGGCCTGACGTAGGTGACCACGAGGGGGCGGGACTTGTGCCAGTCCTCATGGGCGCCACCTACGGAAGGATTGAACACGATGAGTCCCGATCTAAAAACCTTTAGATTAGGCTGTTTACGCGTTGGTTAAAGCCTCGATGTCCCTGTAATTAATACAGGAGGTCATTAATGTAAATGTAATGTAAAGGAAGTTGGAGGAACAGCAGGATGAGCTCAGACAGGAAATAAAGGTGTTTTCACTTCAAAGGCCTGATGTGGTTCGGGGAACCCTAACGTGACCCCTAACGTGAACCCTAGCGTGAACCCTAACGTGAACCCTAACGTGAACCCTAACCTGAACCCTAACCTGACCCCTAACGTGAACCCTAGCATGAACCCTAGCGTGAACCCTAACGTGAACCCTAACCTGACCCCTAACCTGACCCCTAACGTGAACCCTAAGGTGAACCCTAAGGTGAACCCTAAGGTGAACCCTAACATGAACCCTAACATGAACCCTAGCATGAACCCTAGCGTGAACCCTAGCGTGAACCCTAACGTGAACCCTAACATGAACCCTAACCTGACCCCTAACGTGAACCCTAGCATGAACCCTAGCGTGAACCCTAACATGAACCCTAGCATGAACCCTAGCGTGAACCCTAACGTGAACCCTAACATGAACCCTAACCTGACCCCTAACGTGAACCCTAGCACGAACCCTAGCGTGAACCCTAACATGAACCCTAGCATGAACCCTAGCGTGAACCCTAGCATGAACCCTAGCATGAACCCTAGCATGAACCCTAGCATGAACCCTAGCTTGAACCCTAGCATGAACCCTAGCATGAACCCTAGCATGAACCCTAGCATGAACCTTAGCGTGAACCCTAGCATGAACCCTAGCATGAACCCTAGCATGAACCCTAGCATGAACCCTAGCATGAACCCAGCCCCGCGGGTGGTGGATGCTCACCTCTCATGACGAAGCCAAAGCTGTTCCCCTCTTTGTGCAAACAGATGTCGATTGTCTTTGATATGACGCCGGAGGTGCTGGTTGGTGCTGGAGGGGGGACAGAGAGAGGAGCCTGACCTGTCTGGAGGTGAAGCGTAGCGTCTGACGCCGGTTCCATCAGGACACGTACCTGTCGGGGGCAGCTCGTACTCCACCTCCAGGAGAACTCGCTCCCCCACGTTCTTCAGGAGACTGATGATCTCCTCGTGCCGGAGCTTGGTCAGATTGATGCCGTTCACAGACTTGATGTAGTCGCCCACGTTCAGCTGGTCACTCCTGCAGAGGGGGGAGGCCTGTCAGGATGGGAGCCCCAACACACACACGCACACACACACACACGCACACACACACACACACACACACACACACACACCTGGCCGCCAGTCCTCCTGGCCGGAGGTTGGACACCCGCGGTTTGCCATCTTTGTCCGTCCCACCTGAGATGGTGAGGCCCAGCGTGCTGCCCTCCTTTTTGACCAGCTCCACCATGGTCACCCCCCGCAGAGCTTCTAACCAAAAACACACACGCACATGAAGACGAATACACAAAAAGAGGGACGCAGAGACGGCGACACACACACACACACACACACACACACTCAAACACGACAACATGTTGAGAAACGAGGTTAGAGCTCAGAACTGAAGGAGAGGAGAGAGGAGGTGATTAGCATCAGCTAACGAGCGCTGCTCCACAGAAGAAGGTCCTGGGACTGGACCTGAGAAGGTCCTGGGACTGGACCTGAGAAGGTCCTGATGGGTTAAAGGACACGTTTGCAGCCGAATGCTGGGATGTTGCTTCCCAATGATCCAAGCGGAAGTTTCCCGCTGCCTCTTCAGCCCAGAACCAGGTCTGGTTCCTCTGTGGTTCCTGTCACACGGGTCTCCTAGCATCTATGTTGGTGTTAGTTCTGTTATTAACGACGACCCTTTTTAATCACGCAGCAGCATATTAGCATTAGCATCACCAGATTCAATCATCTCCAACACGACTATTGATTTATTTCTCATTTACACTTGGTTACTTCCAACCGAACAATCCTCTCTCGTCTTCCAGCTGTTTTAAATCACATTCATTATCATCAAAGCTCCATTTGTCACCAGCAGCAGCTGCATCGGAGCTCCGGGGCTCCGACACCAGACCCCCCCCCCCCCCCCCCCAAAGTGCTGGGTCTAATTCTATTCACAATAATTGAGGCGTTTGTTCTTCGGGGGAACATGTTGTCCAACGCTGCTCCAACAACAGAACCAACGAGAGACTCTGAGGAAGAACATCGGAGAAGAACTGTGGCGACGGTCTGAGGCCCTGGGGGGGGGGGGTCGCGACCCCGCGCCGCTCCGGCCGGTCTCCAACAGCAGGTCGGAACGGCCTGGTTCTGCACCAACAAACGCGCTGAGCTTCTGCAGTTTGCTCCTAATTTATTTGTAACAGCAGTTTCTGGTAAACACACGAAACGGACCGAACCAGAACCTGGGGACAGGAAGATTAATGAGACCCTGTCGGCTCCACATCAGCGGTAATTCGTCAGGGGACCGCGTGTCCCATACAGATGCCGGGCGGAGATACGTGCACGGCTTTAATGCACGTGCACGGAGAAGTCCGGAACAGAACAGGTGAACCCGAGGACGCGGACGTACCTGGGATGCTGTGTCTCCTGGAGGACATGGTCTGCTCTGGTCCAGAGAGATCTTTAGTCTTTCCATAGGGCCCATCATCTAAACACAGACACGTTGAGAAGGTCTCAGAGCAGGTTAAGGACAAACGTCTCCACCACCCGAACCCCCCCACACCCGAACCCCCCCCACACCCGAACCCCCCCACAGACGTCAGCGCCGAGGACCACAGCACCGAGAGTCACCACTAGGTGTCGCTAACGTCTCGCTCCAGTGGAACAAACAACCTGTTGAAGGTCCTCGCTCGTTTTGAGGAGCCATAATTGAAGCGTCTCGCCGTCCTGCTCTCGTCCCGTTGGACAGCAGCTGTGGCGCCGGGACCCTCGGAGGCGCGGAGGGGACAGGATGTGTCCTACTTTCCGACCTCTGCTCCATCACGGGGGTGGGAGAAGTTGAGCGAGTCATCATCTGGTTCTCCAGATGTGTCACCACTCATAATGTGGGACCGTTCCAGTCGTTCAAAGGGTCCGGAATCACCTCTGCTCGTTCCGTCCGTCAGGAGAACAAACGTGACCTTTCACCACTGTCGCACCCGCGAAGGTCCCCAGGCGTCGCCGTGGGAACCGTTTATGTCCACAATTATCAAATTCCTTTCAGCACAAGGTTGTAAAAGAAAAGTGGCTTGTTAATGACATTAGAAATGCATGTTTAATCTCCAGCTTTAAATATTTATTTAATGACATCGCCGACTAAAGAACGGCTGGACGAGCCACAGCGGCGCCGGCGGCCCGGGACGGACGGGGCCACAAACGGAGCCTCTGCTCCCCTGCCCCAGTATAACAGCCAGAGCGTTCTACTTAATACTGGCAGAAGATTGTTGAGAGATGCAGCACTTCCACTCTGGGGACGCTCCCGAACCAGATCCCAGCAGTGACAGGGAAAAAGAGGCCGTCCTTGTTTCCAGAGTTTAGGAATCCTGTAATAACTTCAATAATTTATACGTTCTGGATGCAATTCTGCTCTAAAAGTGCTGCCATAAGTTATCTGACTGGTGCGTCGCTCCTGGGGAGCGGCTGTCAGCAGCATAATGGATCCCACACACACACACACACACACACACACACACACACACACACACACACACACACACACACATACAGGTTTTCAGCATGATCTGTTTCAGTAGAAACAAAGAGTGCAGCAGCCGCCTGCGAACATGAAGTGGTGTGGAGGCAGCGATGGCGTCTACAACGTGGCTCCCCCCGTGGGGGGGGTGGGGGCCCTGAAATCTCGCGTTTCAACTGTTTGTCTGAGGTGTCGCTGCTCTGAGCCCACGCCTGGAGCGCGTGGGGCCGCTCAGGTCTTCATGAATGGATTCGCCGCCTCACATCTGCTTCCAAAGCCTCTTTGCTGCCTCGGCTCGCCGCTCCCGTATAAACGAGCTTCTCCTGGTGAATGATGCAGGCGTGATGAGGCCGCCGCCGGCTGCTGCTGTCGGCTCAACTGCTGAACGACAGAAAGTTCCGGAGGAGCTGAAGAGGCCCGGCCACCAGACCTGGAGCGTCTGTCGGCTCTTTCCTGGTCGGCTCAGGACCAGGATGGAAGCAGCTCCTCTCTGTTGTCAGAGCTCTGAGCCTGCAGCAGACGGACTGCAGGGATTATTTCCTGACACTATAGATGACAGACGAGCCTCGGAACGCCACTGTCAGCTTTGTCTTTAATTGCATTTGCACTCGTTTCCTGTGTGTTTTCGGATGAATGATGGCAGAGCAGGAAACGGGTCGATTGGTTCATTAATCTGACATCAAAGTCACTGAAAAAACCCACAAAAGTTCACAGATAAATGCAACAGGACTCACAATAATGAGCGTCAGCGGCGTCAACAGGACACCAGAATCTGTGACGAGGATTCGGGGCGTGCCAGCGTGCACCGCTCATCGCCCCATCACTTTTATTCTGTGATTAATAGCTGCTCCTTCCAGTGACCCATCACAGTGAATCTGGATGGTGTCAAAACCTTCATGGAATTCTTTATTTATGGCCGTCCAGGAGGTGGCAGCACCACAACCAGAATAATTAGCATAATAATCTTGCCCTTTGGATAAAAACCAGCTCTTAAATAGCTTCTTTCACTAGAGACATAAGAACCAATCTGACGCACCTGAGCGCTCACCTGACTGAGGCAGGTGCACTAACCTGACGTCATATTAGAGCTCACAGGTTCGTCTGGACGTGTTCACACAGCGAAACTCAAAGTTCATGACTACGAGCCGCTTGTCGCAGGCGCCAACTTGCTCTTTTAGTCCTGAAAACCCTGTAAGTGAGTAAAAATGGGCTTAAACAAAGCTGCATCTTGTCCACACGCCCACCCCCCCCGCTGACGTTCGGGGCGTTTAATTGCAGTTATTATGATGCTGAAGGTGATGGAAATAATTGGCTATTGTCCTGCTGCAGCGCGGCACACATGTGCAGAGCTGCCTGTCGCCCACACGCAGCAGATATGGATGGAACAAACAGTAATTAGGAGGCTTAATGGATTCTCTGTTGTGGTTAATTGCAGCCTCGATGGGAAGGTGGAAAAAAAAGAGTGTGATGGGATCCGAGCAGGGGTCAGCACAACTTTCCCTCTCACGTTTCCTTTTGCCTGAGAGCCTCCGCCACCTCCCTAACTTCCAAACTACAGACGTGTCTGACAGGAAGCGTCGACTGACCGAGGCTGACGCCCCTTTGACACAGACGCGACACTCTTCTACACTTTAAACTCTATTTTTCCATGACTGCCATGACTTTTTTGCTGTTTCAGTCTGAGATAATGAATTGACACAGTGGTAGTTACACTTGGTGGTTTGTTTCCGTACAGGCACTCTGCACGTACACCTAAAATCATCTTAAGGGAAGAGACGCACAGCTCAGCCCTCCACGTAGTGACAGGAAGAACCTGGGGCAGGAGGAGCCGGCCGGGAACAGCGGTGACGGTGATGAAGCCGGACGCGTCGCGCAGTCGCTGCGTCGCCTGTGACCACGGAGGAAGCACGAGGAAGGTCTGGCTACACTCAGGGTTTTACACTGAGATGGGATTTGTGGGTTGACAGAAGCACCATCGGTGGATGAGGATGGAGGTCGGGACTATGAGCCACAGCTCCCCCTTGTGGTGGGAGGCAGAAGCGGGCTCGGGCTAACTGGTTAGGTACGGTGTGTTCTGTCTTCTGCAGCAGAACACTCTGTTCATTCCTGAGGGATGCTGGTGCTAGCAGCAGTTCCAGAGCGTCTGTGGGTCTGTGGAAGGTTCCGGAGCCACCTCTGGGTTCCAGGGCAGAGGAACAAATGGTGCCGCTGAATCTTTTGTGAGGGAAACGTTTCTTTAAACGTGCCAACAACAAAGACAAACTGGTCCTGCACGGAAACAACGAATCACTGAAGCGTTCATGATGAGATTAAAAAATCCCTTTGAAGGTTTAATTTAGCTTTTTCCTGCTCACGCGCCGCTGCTGTGACGCTAACAGGGCTGAGAAAAGGCCCGGCGAAGGCAGTTTTTGCAGGTAAGAGCAGAAAAACAGGGGTGAGTGGGTGTTGTGGAGAGGAAGAGCGTGGATATCAGCTGCCGCCCTGACTGTCAGACACTCCAGGCACCAGTTTATTTTTAAAGGCTTTAAAGTGGAAATGAATGAGGAAGAACAAATGGGAAGCGTCGGAGCGGACGTCAACAAATGCTCTTCAAAGTCGTTTACAGCAATCAAACACAAGCAGAAACAACAGAATTAAAAGATGGAAAAGAACATTTAGCAAAATTCAGCAAAGAGAGAAACAGCACAGAATATAAATCAACGCGCAAGTTTCAATCCTGCGCTGACAAACAGACACCACCATTAGCTTAGCTCATTAGCTTCAGATTCAGGAAACTTATTTATCTATCAAAGTGAGGACATTTTATCTGGTCCTCACACCTTTGGAGGGAGGTTTCGAAGGTTCGGGTTAGACTTGGGTTCAGGATTACGGTTAGTTCATGGTTATGTCGATGGGAATCCTCACAGAGAGAGAGAGAGAGAGTGTGTGTGCGTGTGTGTGTGTGTGTGTGAGAGAGAGAGAGCTGCCTGCAGCAGAACACAGTCGCTCCAGCAGGACTGCGGTCGGCCCATCGATGCCTCTGAAAATGAAGTGGATCGACTCCCCCAGCCTGTGGGAGGTGCTCATTTTACTCTGCGGCCATTAGATCCTCTCATTAATTAGCAAAGCAGTTAATCCCAGGCAAGACTGACAACAACAGAAGTAATCGGTCCGTAAGATCCCAGTAATCTACGTCTCAGGACCTGAAGCGCAGGATCTGCTCCGTGTGGTGGCGTTCAGACGGTCTCTGAGGACACTGGGAGGAACAGAGCTCCCAGTATGCACTGGTGCTGCTTTCCCATTAATACCCTGATGCAACCATTCCGGCACAGAAGGATGCTGAGAGTGATAATACAATCAACAATGATCTTTAGCTACCGAAATGGAGTGTTGCAATGTTAGCCCCACTCAGAAATGTGTAGCAGCCAGACACAAAGGCTCAACAGAGTAAGCAGCCATTTACTCCCACCAGCCAAACATCCAGACCACTAGGGGGCGCCAGCGGGGGCGTAGTTCACTGGGTTGTAAGACAAACTGTTTGACAGCACTCATGGTTGCATGGGTTGTGTAACAGTAGCTGTATGAGGCTAGAACTGGAGCCGAAATAGTTTTTTAAAAGAACTTTATCGGGCACATCTACAGTGAACTAGAACAGTAAACTAGCACGGCTTTGGTTGTGGGTCAAGAAGGAGCAGAACACGTCAGAAACCAGTCAGAAACCAGTCAGAAACCAGGGACCACCACCAAGCCAAGAGTCAGGAATAAAAGTTCTGACACTTCTGACCTTTAACCTCCACAGTGAGATGGTCACAACAATATACCAAGGAGAGCGCCATCTACAGGACACCTCAGCTAAGTCTGGTTTACGGAGATCCCGGAGCGCCTTCCAGTCATGTTTGATGGGAGTTCTGGGACGAGTGGTTGGTAATTAAAACAAGAGCTTCACGGAGGAGCATGAATAATTAAAAAAACCTGCAGCTTAATAATGGAGCAGATTTGTCGGAGGTTCAGCACTCACCAACACCGGTCGCCCCAGAGTCCCTCCTCAGACCGCAGAACATGACAGCAGACATCCAGCTGTGAGTAACATCCAGAGCAGAGGAGAAGAAGAACGACAGATGAAAGAGGAGGAAACAGAGCAAGAGATGTGGACTGCCGAGCTCTCGGGGAGCAGAGTGGAGATGATCAGAGATGACTGGCGCTTACGCTACGACCGCTCAACCCCCACAGGGAGGGAGAGAGAGAGCGAGTGGGGGAGGGAGGGGGAGGGAGGGAGAGAGAGAGGTAGGGAG
>NC_042303.1:18514081-18526183 GCF_901000725.2 Takifugu rubripes | reverse complement strand
GTGTGTGTGTGTGTGTGTGTGTGTGTGTGTGTGGTGTGTGTGTGTGTGCGTGTGTGTGTGTGTGTGTGTGTGTGTGTGTGTTGGATCAGCAGCTGGGATGAATAAAAAGAAAAGAACGATTAAAAATAAAGGTCCTGAGCTGGAGCAGGACGCAGGATCCAGCTTCCAGATCCTCTCCAGCCTGGACGACGACACGGGAGCGACGTGCACAGTCGCCACGGATTCTGACGAACTTCACGTCAAGGTGCAGGTGAGTTACACGACGTGTGACACCTTCTCTGAGCCGACGTTCACTCAGGTTCTCCATCGTTAACGGAAGAGTCTGGAAGTTCACACCAGCAGATTTAACTATTAACCGTTATTACTATCAAATCAGTTATTTCCCACTAAATTCCATCTCCACAGGAGCAGAAAGGACAGTAAAATCCTGTTTTTCCTCGATTTTGATCAGATTTTGGGGTGATTCCGAACTTCCCAGCCGACGTTCCGACTCTTTTCTCCACAGTTTTAGCTGAGTAACGTCCCGACTGTCCAGAGTCCCTCAGAAAAAGCACCGAAGGCTCCATGAAACAAAATAGAAATGATTCCGTGTGACTTTGAGGGGGCTGAGAGGGGCCCGACCCCCCAACGGCGTCACTCTGACCCCCCACTCGAGGCTCCTGAAGCACCGAAGTTGATCACTCAACATCACTTCCTTCACGTTTGTGGAACCTCCCCCACGTGAACCGACTTCTGTCTCAGACGGTGGAACGGTGAAGCTGCTGTAGATCTGGTTCTTCTCTGGCTTATTTCAGACAGGAAGGACAGGAGCTGTGGCTCTAATTCCACCCAGCGTCTCTCATGACCACACATCCCATCATCATCATCATCATCATCTGGAAGCAAAGCTGGCAGCACCTGAGCATCAGATCCTGGAGGCCGTGGAGAGCGGACTCCATCTCTCCTGAACAAGGTGATGCAGATGAAGCCGGAACAGCTGAGGGATCCATCTCCAGGAACCTGTGTGGGGAACCGGCAGCTTCCAGCCGTTTGGCTTTGGATGCTGCCGCTGATCCTGATCCCTGTTTGGGAAGACTTCCAGACATGATCGGGTCCTCTGGAGCGACACTGGGACGGAGAGGCAGGTCGGAGATGACGGTCGGTGCAGATATCAGCAGTGTTAGAAGATCCAGATCACAGCAGCGTGCAAAGGCGTGTGTGTGTGTGTGTGTGTGTGTGTGTGTGTGTGTGTGTGTGTGTGTCTGCAGCATCACAACACGGCATTCCGAGTAAAGACCCACTGGACTCAACAACAGCAGCGTGTGTGTGTGTGTGTGTGTGTGTGTGTGTGTGTGTGTGTGTGTGTGTGTGTGTGTGTGTGTGTGTGTGTGTGATAATGGTGGTTAATCATGGAAATCTCAAGTGGTCCCCAGTGTGGGAGAAAGGCCTGAATGTGTGTTTCTGTGTGACCGTCACTGGAGAGACGAGTGAGATCGGCAATCGATGAAATTCCCTCTGAGAAATGAGTCCCCACTTTTGAACGTCCTCACTCTTTTTACCCCCCCACAAGTTTCCTCGTTCCAGAAAAGTGTGCGGTGAGTATTGATGCAGAGCTGTGGTGAGATTACTGTTATTAAGGGAGAATTACAAGCTGAGCGCGGCGCTAAAGAAGCTCGCACGAGTGCACAAACACGGCGGCGGTCGCGTTCGCTTGCACGCAGGAAAGCAGCTGAACGTCAGCTCGTTCCCTCCATCAAAGAGGTGGGTGTCAGGGGTGCGGAGGGGGCGTGGCCAGCGCCCTGGTGTCAGAGGTCAACAGGAAGTTCCTGCTGTGGGGGCCCGCAGTGATCAGGGACAGCCTGGGTCCAGTAAGAGCAGCACGCCAGCCCTCCCAGTGGCGCCTGGACGGTGTCGGACCCGCGGCCCAGGACAGTTGGGCTCTTGATGATGAAGGTTCCACCATGAACCTTCAGTTTGGCTGCTGAATCTAAACGTCTGCACAGAGAAACACGACGTCTAACAAGTCGTGTGCAGAAGTGGGATGTTGCCGGATCCCAGCAATTATATGCTAATCAACTCATTAGAGAGAACATCATCGTGTTCTCAGAGGAGCCGCTCACGACAAAACTGCCCAGTCCAGGCAAACAGACAGATGCAACCCCCCCCCTCCCCCACCGTTTCTGAGTCAATTACCACATGTAGGGACGAGGGAGCGTGCGCACACACACACACTATGCATATATAATGCATTCCCCAGCCCCCGACCCTAATCCTGATCCTGATCCCGACCCTGATCCCGACCCTGATTCTGATCCTGATCCAGTTCTAACCTCAAACTTAAACCAGCTCTTAACTCTAACAGCCTTTTGGATTTGTGAGGACCACCCAACATGTCCTCACTTTGCTAGTAGAATAAGTATACACACACACACCCGCGAGCCTCGGAGAGACTTCAGTTCTGTGTAAATTCATTTCCTTTGTCTAAATTGCTGCCATTTATGCTTTTATTTCTGTACAGAATTGAAGTTTTCAACCTGTTTCATGTTCATCTGGAGCACTACGGCTCCGGTTTAATTATTATGCTAATTGGCGGCCCGAGGGCTCAGGGACGTGATGTAACGCCGGGAAATAAATATATAAATGCACTTTAACACCAATTGAGGCAGTTTTGAAGACATTAGCCTGCGACTTCTTTTGGTTTATTGGATTATTTTTCTGCTAATAACAGCAGGGAGTTGGTGGGAAGGAAACCGCGAGGAGGGATTTGAGATTTGAGAGGAATAAAGTCCTCACACATCGGTCCGTTTCCCAAAGGAGCGACGACACCGACGTATTTGTCCGTTAAAAACAACCTGGCTTTGATGAAATAAAGAGCAGGTGTGAACACAACACAGTTTAGCTGTAAATCGTTAAAGTGTGAGATTAGCATAAACTGTTCGTACGTCGCACTGTTGACTCAAGAATGACGAAGCAAAGTGACTCCATCAGTTATTAAGCAGTAATAACAACATTATCTATGGACCCGTTGTCTGTGTTTGGGACCTTCAACATTGTTTCTCTGTGACATTCATGGTCAGAATTAATTCAGCAAATAAAAAGAAGGCGTCCCCCAACGAGAAGACGCACATAAAATGTCCTTTTCACACGGCTTGAAAAGGCGCCGGCTTCTTCTTTCTAATTTTTCCGAGGCCAGGCGGCGCTCACGGGTCGTCTCAGAACCCGTCCATCAAAGCGACGCCAGGTACGGTGGCGCGTGTAGAAATGTCAGTCAGAAAAATTGGATCTAAGCAAAGGGTGAAATTGAGTGGCGCTCCGTGGACCTCTGAGGTATCGGCCGCCGACGGCTCTTTAGAATTCAGCTGCGGCGGACTCATATTTCAGCGTGTGGCGGCGCACCGGCCGCTGCCAATCACCCCCCCCCCCCCCCCCAGCACGCCGCCGGGGCGCCGCCTCATGCCTCATGTAAATGAAGCCGCCGCGCTCGTCAGCCGTGCAGACGCCATCACAGAGCAACAAACAGGGGGGAGAAGGACCGACCAGTTGGCTGAAGGAGGGGGTCCCGGGGTCAGCGAGAAGGTTCACGCGTTGAGTTTTAAAATCGAATTAAAGAAAATGTTCACGATTATCTGCGTTTGCCGAGTCTGGCTGAGGAAGGAGACCTCAAGGTCATTGTTTGAGTTCCATTTCAGAGGCCGCAGCCTCTGCTCCATCCGTCCGCTGATCCCTGATTGGACTGGGATCTTGGGTAATTGAGGATCTTGGGTAATTGAAGGTCAAAGTTCGACCTTTGGCAGACGCAGGATGAAGCCTGGGACCTTCTCACCGCGCTGCTCTCTTCCAGGCTGCTCCACCAACCATCTCCTCAGCTGGTCCAGCAGCGTGAGACCACCTCTGAGAGGGTTTTGGTTGGGCTGCAGAGATCCCTCAGACACGTTTCTGCTTCTCCTCCGCAGGCTTCAGACCCACCGTTGGGCAGGACGTGGAGCCACCAGGTGTCGGAGAAGCAGCAAACTGATCTGGGATTCGTTTTGACTTGGCAACCGTTGAGAGTCTTGGATGGTTTCCCACGGAGGCTCTTGTCTTTGTTTCTGTGTTCTAGTTTCTGCTGTGAAAAGGACGTTTAAATGTTCTGCTTGATTAAATGGGAGCACTGGTTTTCTCCTGTGGGGCTAAAATCCACAGGCAGGTTTGATCTGAAGCTTGTGACACCAGTTAAGGAGATAGTGAAAACACTCAAGACCTACTGAACTGGTCCTGAAGGCACCACGTCGCCACATAAATCAGTCACATGACCTGAGTAACACCAGGTCACGCCCCAGGATGTTTGTCAGAGCTGTAGATCAATGTTCTACTTCTGAACACGTGGAGAAGCTCAACCTCAGAGAGAAGAAGACTCTGACAATATCTGGAGAACTTTGAGCCTTTATCTTCATCCCAAACACCAAAAGTAAAAACTCGCTGTTTGTTTGGCCTGCAAATGTCTAATTTCCTCCTCATTAGGGCAGCATTAAGCAACAGTTAACATCTAATTAAGCAACAGTTCAAAATAAAAAGGAGCCTAAAAAGGTCGTGAGCATCAGAATTTCTAATATTCTGTAAATGAGCCCAGAATGAGGATATAAGTGACTCCTTAAATGGTTGATTAATGAGACAATTACCTCAAATTGGCTACATTTTAGCATTCGCACCGACAATTCTTTATATTCTTTGGATTTCCTGTGTTTTATGCAGATTATCATTATCATCAGTGAGCGTCATCATATTTCAAAGTCATTTAAAGCTCCACAAAACTGATATTTATCATAAAGACAGTAAATAAGAGTTCCTCTGTGCTCGTGTAATGAAACATTTACCAAGCAGGATGTACCTGATAACCAGCTGAGGCCCTGCAGCAGCGGTCCAGCAGGGTGAGATATGAATAACGGCACAATAACGGCGCCTAAACCAGCGGCAGCAGGCCGATTTATTGAGTGACAGCAGCAGCGTTAAATATTTAAAGGGCAACAGAGGAAATGAGCTGATGAGGTGATACAGGCCCATGTTTCCACAGAATGAGATGGTAAATTTCCAAAGGAAGAATGGGAGTCGGGGCTCTAAACCATCCCTGTTCCTCTCCTGCCCCAGGTTTATTGTCTAATAAAGGTTGTAGAACATCAACACTGTAAAACCCAGTCGGGTTCCGCAGGAGATACGGTGAATATGTGTCCCGCAGTGAGGAAACGGCAACATAAAATAGGTTTCAATCCTCCCCAGAAAGAACAGAGAGCGATTAGCTTCGGCCTGAAACTCTTCTTTGAGGTGGAGGAGGTTAATTAACAAGAGTATTATGACTTTTAAACGAATGTTCCTCAAGAAAAAAGCTCATTTGACTTTTACATCCCGCAAAGACTCATCAAAGATTGATGAAATCAGCCGTACGCGGACGCGTGCACGTTTGGCTGAGGCTCACCCAGTAAATCTCCTCTTCCTCTTCCTTCAGCTGGTTATTTCACAGCCAACGCGACCACCGAGTCCCGACCGGAGCCGTGTAATTACGCCATCGCGCCGCCAGCGACCACGGCGCCGCAGCTTTGATTGCTTTCAAAAGAGCTGCTTCCTGCCGTGGCTGATGGCTGTTGTGAGAGACGGCCGCTAAGTTACTGTGGATAAAAGCTGAAGCCAAAATGAGTATAATGTAAAAAAGAAGAAGAAAAACATAGCCAACAGGTCCGGGCAGAAGGGACCTCCTCTTCTCAGCGCTGGTCCAATTCCCCACCGGTCTCAGCCTTTGAAGTCCAGATGAAACGGGATTGGACGTGTGTGTCCGACACACTCAAACACCATTTCCTCTCTCCTTTTGTTGTGGCTCTTCTTTACTCTTCTTCCATCTTTTCCTCCCTGAAAAGCTTTTCTGCAGCCGAATCTTCACGTCCACTTTCCTTCTCCTGCTACGGAAGGTTCAAAAGGCCCTCGTGGTTGTTCTGGTGCTCCTTCAAACTACTGTTGGAGGAGTTTGGGTCATTCAGCCACTGACGTTCCACCACAGTCTCTCTCTCTCTCTCTCTCTCTCTCTCTCTCTCTCTCTCTCTCTCTCTCTCTCTCTCTCTCTCTCTCTGTCTCTCTCCCAAAGTGCCAGAGGACCCAACAACAAGGCCAAGGACGAAGGGGAGCATCCAGTGAGACCGCTGGAGGAACCAAGCCCTCAGAGAATCCCAACATCCCCCCACCCCACCTCACAGAGTCGGCCTTGAGGGTTCATCTGGGCACCAACCTGAACCAGCAGGTTGAGATGGTTTAAAGACAGCAGAATCTGGCTGAAATGAACCAGGTGAAAATCACAACCGTGAGATGGACCCACGCCTTCTAACATGACCTGACCACGGCAGCAGCGGCTTCCTGCAGCAGGAACGTCTTTTAAGGTCCAGCCTTGGGTTTATTTTCTGTCTTCTTCTCCATTTAAATGCTCCTCTAGAGCTTCAGACGCGTGTTCTTCCCTCCACACGCTGCTGATCCCAGTGGAGACGACAAGAGGAATAACGTTTTCCTAACAGATGTGATGCAGGAAATCTGACAGGGTGACGACTGGCCAGACTTGGCAACCGCACACACACACACACACACACACACACACACACACAAACCCCCCCAGGTGTGAACAGCGCTCTTCTCCCCATCGTTCTTCCCGCACTAATCCCATATTGTAGACACGGACGAGTGTGTCGGTCCATCAGCACCGAGCATGAAATTTGGTCTGTGGGTGCAGAGTGAAGCATTCCAACTATTTTCACACTTCGGGATTAAACGAATAGCTCTTAATGTCCAGGAAAACATGCAAATAACCACATTCATCACTGACTCATGCAGAACGAGCAGACGAGCAGCTAAAGTTTGAGCTCTTCAGAGCTCCTGTGGCCCTTTTCACAGAGCAGATTCACCGAATGGTGCATTTATGCACGAGGGTTCTCTCAAAAGTCAGCAGTCTCATTTCATTTCAAGAATAAAAGATAATGTCGTTTTGGAAGCCTGGATTCTCCCAGCAGCTCACCATCATCTCACCATCAGCTCACCATCAGTTCACCATCAGCTCACCATCATCTCACCAGCAGCTCACCATCAGCTCACCAGTTTGAAGCCACGACGGACAGACTGTTTTTCTTTATGGTTCAATTATCACAATTTAGCCCTGAAAATACGACGACTGCTTGGAGCAAATTTAGCAAGATTATTATTGTTCTTCTCATGTTTTTTTCCTCAGAAATGGAACCACGGCGGGAACACCGAGTGTTGGTGCTGTGAGATAACATCAGGCCTTCAGCACGTGCACGTGGGGAGACGTGTTCACAGCTCTGTTGGGCGCTGAAGGGATCAGGAGGTTGTGCAGAGTTCAGCAGGAGGTGATCAGCAGTTCAGACACACACGCCGGGATCCTGCACAGCCTCTGGAGAGATGGTTCCTGAACTGAAGGAAGCAGGAGGATTTTTCCGTTAACCTCCACGTCTGGTTCAGAAGACGAGGAAGATGACGCAGAGAGCCGAGCCGACCGTGGTCATCAAGCACAACAGCTCCAGCCTGTTAGCGCTGCCTGGTTCTGCTGATCGTGGGCCGGCATATAAGGAGGCCTCCAGCCTGTAATAACGATCAATCTAATAAAGAGCCGACATCCCAGCGTCTGAAATGATGCGTTTGGCAGCATGAAAGTAGAGAAGAGGCTTCTTTTCATGGGCCCACGATCGTTTTAGCCTGTAATTGACTCAAGCTGCATGTGGGTGTGTAATTAACTGAAACCTGATTAAGAAGCTGCATAAGCAGTCAGGCGTCCCTATTTCAGGAGTTCTGGCTCAACCAGCACGCCGTCGTCGGATCAAACTGCATTTGTTCGCAACGTGTCAGCAGCTCAACATAAACGATACGCTTGGATGTGTAACTATTAATGTTGGTTGCTAATATTGAAATGGTGGCGTGCGCCGCCAGTAGGAGGCTCCAGGGCTCCCAGTGGAGCCAGAGTCCCTGTTTAAGGCCTCAGAAACCATCTTGTTTATGGGCTTTGGAGCAGGAAGTGAAGGAAATGAGTCCTTCTTCTGTCTGAAGGAGCAGATGGTGAAGCCAAAATGCTCACACATGAAATAAAGTGAAATAAAACATCAAAGGTCAACGAAGAAAGGAAGGTTTTTCATTCTGGTTTGATCTGAGAGACATAATAGAGACGCTGTGTGTAACCAGACGGTCGGAGCAGATGTGCATCCTTGGGATTGTGAGTCGATCAGGGTTGACAGGGAACGCTGAGCTCGCTCCCTCTCGCTCTACTTTCCTTTTCTGTAAATCAACTATCCATTTCATTTTGCTAAGACGTAAACGTCTTTTTACTGCAGTGATGGATAAACATCAAAGCATGTGAATATGCACAGTTTTATCTTGGGTGAAACTGTTTCAGCATGAATAAAAAACTATAATTACACTAAAGCTTAAAATACCAACAAAAACATAAAAACACTCCGTCTTGAACTGCTGCACATTTACAACTACAAAATTGTCGTTGAGTCATTTTTTGATCGCTGTGTTTATGATATTATTGTGGTAAATTTAGTAAATATATCTGCTCAGCTCATTTTAACTTCTTATATTGTCTGAAAGTGTCAAAACTTAGTGTCATGTGATCTGTAATCCTGAGCTATGACCCAAAGATTCCTTGTGGAAGTGGAACAAAAGATAATATATTCATCAACAGTGGGAAAGAGTTTGGAATCTTGCACATTTGGGATTTTTCCCAAGTGCAGCCTGACTTGGAATCAGCAGGTAGACTGTTATTTTCAGGGGTGAAACTTCGCCCCCTGTTGGTCAGCTTCAAAACGTCACCCCCAGGTAACCATGAAAAAAGACCCTTTAAAGTGATTATTTTACCAACAGCGACCCTCTGAGCAGACACTCACACTAGAGGTCGATGTAAAGAGTAGATTCCACAGGTATTTGGTGCAGAAGGGATCCTTACATGATCGCTAACCTTTAATTTAACTGGACACAAACCGAGATGAAACCTAGATTTTACGGTGGACATTTGGGTAAATCCATCCTCTCATTCCTCTTCTCCACTCTCTGAATTTCTTCTCTTCCTCTTTGGTTGGTTACATGTTCAGTTTCTGCTTTCCTGCCTGCATTTAGGGAGAAGGCAGCTGATGTAATTCTGTGTTTTGATGCGTTGAAATGCAGCTCTAACATCCTCCCGGCTGATCGATAAGAGGGCATTTTAAAAAGTCATTTATCTTGTTTCCCTCCTCCTTCTCACAGTCCTGCATTCCTTCTCCACCTCCATCATCCCTCTATCCTTGCATAGTAGAGGTGCGTCAGGGATAAGGAGAAACCTTAAATGCTTATTTTGAACCATTAATTCTGGACTGGAGGTGGACTAAAAGCACCAGAAATCATTTAACATCGAGGCCCCGGCAGCCTTGGTCAATGGACTGAGAGTTTATTCTCCAGTCATCAGGACAGAAAAATGGTGAAAGGCTCCGCACACGCGGCTGAAGTCACAAATGTCTCGGTCAGGTTGACAGGAAACATCGGTTAATTAGGAGGTGATGGGAGCTGCACCAGCGTAGCCTCAAATATGTGCGTGAGTCCAGGGTGAAGCTGCTGCTCTCAGGACAGAGCTGGAGGTGCAGATCACACGGAGAGATGATTGGCTCAGGATCTCATGTTCATAACGGAGCAACAGGATATGAAAGAAAGTCTGTGGACATGAAGACGGAAGGACGCTGTGAACTCACAACAGCTCCCAAATAACAAGATTTTCAATATTCCCATGTTTTATTGATTAAAACTGGTTCTAGATTAACACCTGCTCCTTTAAAGGCTCTGAAAGGTCGTTTTCTGAGCCTAAAGAAGCAAAAAAAAGAGAAGACAACATAGTTAAGAGCCTCTGTCCTCTCACTCTGACTCTCATTAATGTTGGGAAAGTGTGCAGCTCTGCAGAAACAACTTTACCGGAAAAATAAAGTCAGCATGTGAAATCTGACAATATGAAGCAAAAAAAAAAAAAGGTTCCAGGGAGAGAAAAGTGCAGCTGTGCTTCAGCATGAAGGTGCAGCTCAGGCCAACAGGAGCCTCAGAAAGCAATCGGCTCAGCACAGACACAGCAGGCAGGAGGCACAGGGCCCGGCGGAGGTCAGGAGGACCTCACATGACTGGGCAGGACGTCCAGGTGTGCACGCCCACGCCCACGTCCCTGACACACACCAGTATCACTTTAGCCCTCCGCTCACAGTCCTGCGTTTGGCACTCGTTTTTATTCTTCTTCCTATTTTTTGAGTCCGACTCTGTGATGAATAGATGATAAAAACGACCTTTCCTGCTCTGATAATGCCAACATTTGCATCACCTGTTGATTAACACAGCCTGCAAATATCAGGAGATTCCATGCACGTTCAGTCAGGCAGCTTCACTCGGTCCTGTTTGTAATATTCCACTGAGGAGCAGCAGGAACGTTCCCAAGATTGAGAGCGGGAAAAGGAACAAAAGAAAAGGAAGCAAAGATAAAGAGATGGGATTAAAAACTAAAGCAGGAGAAAACTGCAAAACAAAGACAAGAGGGAACTAATGTCATGCAGGATGGTGGGGATGAGGAGGAGGAGGAGGAGGAGGAAGAGGAGGAGGAGGAGGAAGAGGAGGAGGAAATACCCTGAAAGAGGAGAGAACATGTAAATCACAGGAGCCAGAAAGAATAAGGACGAGGAAAAGCGGTGGCTGTTTTTTACAGTGTGTGAGTCATCGTTAGATCCTCTTAGGAATGAATGGTGTTACGGCTCACACCCACTGCTAACCTACAGCTACATGCTACACACACACACACACACACACACACACACACACACACACACACACACACACACACACACACACACACAGATCAGTGTGATTTTTGTGAAAACAAAACCCAAAACAGCAGCTCTTCTTTTCTTCTTCATTCCACAAAAACCTAAAATGGATGGATGGATGATGGATGGAGGTCTCCTCCTGACCTCCTCCCCCTCCTGACCTCCTCCTCCTCCTGACCTCCCCCCCACCTGACCTCCTCCCCACCTCCTCCTCCTCCTCCTCCTGACCTCCTCTCCTCCTCCTCCTCCTCCTCCTGACCTCCTCTCCCCCTCCTGACCTCCTCTCCTCTTAACCTCCTCTCCCCCTCCTGACCTCCTCTCCTCCTGACCTCCTCCCCCTCCTGACCTCCTCCCCCTCCTGACCTCCTCCTCCTCCTGACCTCCCCCCCACCTGACCTCCTCCCCACCTCCTCCTCCTCCCCCTGTCTCCTCACATCTCTCCCCATCCATCAGCGATAACATAACTAAGCCTTATTAAAAGGGATTTTGGAGGGGTTGGGGCTCAATCACACCCTGCTTTATCACCCCCCCACACACCCCATCAGAGACTCGCTCTCCACTAACCAGCACATTATTTGATCTCCTCGTCTCCTGATTAATGGGATCTCCTCCTCCAGCTGATAAGGACTATAAAGCCGCCCCTCTATCTCCCCCCGTCACACTTCCTCTGTTTCCCCTCATGGCGTTCCATCAGGTCTCGCTTCTCACTTGCCTTTTTGCCCTCTTTTTCTCATCTTTCCGCCCCTCTTTCTCACAGGGCCTTATTAATTCTTTTAGGCCAAATGTCCCCACAGCTCCTGTATGACACACGTGTGTTTCATATGATCTCCATAATCTGTCCTCCAGCGGCGGAGGCCTTTTATCAAACAGGTGTTATGGAACAGCGGCTATTTGGAAATGCATTAGAGTTTCCATTTCTGTTCACACACACACACACACACACACACACACACACACACACACACACACACACACACACACACACACACACTGCCTGGACACCACTGACTTCCTTTGGGTTTTGCATCTCCAGGTTCCTTCCTGTTGATGACTGAATTGATCACTTTTGATTGATTGTTTATTGATTCCCGATTGTTTATTGATTCCCGATTGTTTATTGATTCCCGCCCTCGGACATGGACTGGACGTTGTGAAAGGTTGAAGATATTGTGTGTTTTGTGTCTCTCAGCAGGCTTCGGCGTCCCGATACGTCCTGAGCAGCATGAGGTGGTCGTCCATCTTTGTTAATGTCAATGAACTGAACTGGACGACTCAG